>NW_009631724.1:27423-31698 GCF_000690535.1 Cariama cristata
CCAGGTTAATTTTTTTGCTGGTAATTAACTTGAAAGCTAAATGTCCAACCTAAATATGTATGTATAATTACTGGGTTAGTTACCTGTTCTAAACAGATAATTTTTTAATGTCTAAATATAAGTTACTATACAGTAGCTCTTCTGCATGCCACATGCATGTTATGCATCCATTCCTTCCACATAGTAAAATGTCTTTAAATTTTTTCTCATAGCTTTAAGTGATAAAGTATCTCCTGAAAGAATACATTTCTTAGATGTAATAGTAATTGGAGACTATTTATTGTTTTTCCACTATTAATATAAAGCCACATAGATTTTGTCGAATTTTACTGCACTCTCAGGAGTGACGGATGCAGTCAGCACTTAAGGGAGAGATACAGCTTTGAATTGTGAGCTGTATTTTCGTCTGAGGTGAAACTTTCCCTGTCTGCATGCAGTGCTTTCTAAAATATTGGAACAGTTGCCCTGGAAATAGCAGAAAGAGTATTTTTTCAGCTAGTAGAACCACATCATTACCATAAAATTACAGGTGAATTTCCAGATACTCTTTTCCCAGGGTCCACTTGTTAGTGGACTGCTTGGAACAAGAAAGAAAGTGAAAGAAAGTCAGAGGTAGAGAAGAACTACATTATTATCTTTATTTGCAAGACCTTGTTTCCACTGATGAATCACTATGCCTGGTAGAGGTGTAATTCCAACTTTGTGTGCTGAGTACAACAGCTTCTAATCTTAAAAAAAAATATTTGCAAACCTTAATTTGTAAGTGTCTTTCTCAACCTCAGTAACTTGGAACAGAATAATAAGTTAACAAGTTCAGTAAGATTTTTTTTTGATTGCTATTGGTTAGAAATATAAAAAAGGTACTTAGTAGTATAAAGTGATTAAAAAGGATGTAAAGTGGTCTAAGTTGGCAAAGGATTTGGCCCTTATAGGGAGAACAACATTTTTGTTCTGTGGAATAATGGAATTTTCATCTCCCACATAGAATTTTATTGCCTGTCAGAATAACTGTTTAATTTCCGTTCTTCCGTTTCTTATGTTATTCTGTCCTGCAGGCTCTTCAGAATGATAAGATAAATAATATATATCAAAACCAATGTAATAACAATGATAAGAATTTCCTGTGCGTTATTTTGTTCATGTTACTTCTGTTTAAAAATACAAAATGTTTTTTGTGTGTGTGTTTATGAGCATGCTCTTCTAAACTAAATTATTCAGGACGTAATTAAATAAATTCTCCAAATTCTTTGAGTACTGTTCTGGTAATAGCAGCATTAATAAAGACACTCCCCTACTGCTCTCTTAGTGCCTTTGCTACTTATTTTCCCTTGAACAAATGTAATTTCCTGTTTTGCTGAAGATGACAGTCGTAAAGAACAGCATTTGTAAAGCACAAGTGTAGAGACACAATCTCTTGAAAGACTTGCCTTAATTTCCAGTAAGCTGTCTAACATATCCATGTGATACCTGCTTAAGTATTAGTGTGTTAAGAATCAAAAACATTAATAGACAGTCAGTACTTAATGAACAGTAAAGTCAGTTTTCTGTCACAGGACGTGGATAAACATTGTAATACTGCAACAGTTGGAAGTCTGTGTCAATATCTAGCTCTAATGACTGTCTTCTATGGATTTCTTTGTTACAATTTTATCTGCAGTGTTGCAGAGAAGAGTGCAGTTTGCATAGTCAAGAGAAGAACCACAGAAGCTGGTTCTTTGGTGTAGTCGGCATTCAAAGGATTTGGGACCTAGACGCTGTAATTCTTTTAAACCTGAACTTCCTCGCTAACCTCAGTGCTCACACAACTATGCTTGTTTGTTATTTATCTGCTGAAGATATCTTTCAATTTTTTCAATTGCCAACTTGAGGAATTTTGATTGTTTACATGTTTGGTGGCAGGATCGTATGAAGACTCAGAGAGAGCCAAAAGGATCCTGAACAAAAGAGACTGAGCAGGTTGAGCCATGATTGAGCAAAATGCTTTGGTAAGTAACCAAAGTGTTCAGCTCGTTGTCACTCATAAGAAGAGACTTTTTGTCCTTAGATTGGAGGTCTTGTGACTGGCAGACAGCTATTGTTAAACTAGAAAAGCTGGAAAAGGAAAAAGATGATCATTGCATGTGCCAATATGTGACCAGAAACTCCCAAGTAAATTGGCATTGTTCTTTGTGTAAAATTTAATTTGTTTTATGAGACAAAAGCAAACTTTGGGACTTCATATAAGTGAACTGAAACTATTCACTCAAGTTATTTCCATTGCTAAGTGTGTGTGCTTACACATATATCTCTATCTCCCTGTGTGAATGTACATAGGGAGATATAAAACACTTACGGTAGGGTTAGTGGAATTTAAAATTCTTTACCTTGCTGAATTTTACATCTGGCTTGCTATGTTTTCTGAAATGTAAGGAGAGTAGAAGGTCCCATGAGTTACACTGACTAACAAAACAAAGCTACCAAAATTCGTAACTGCTCAACTGAGCACTGTGTCTCTTTTTATCTAAGGCAGGTAGATGGGCAGGTTTGTAAGACTGGTTTAGCGCCTTTGCTTTACTGACTCTGATTTGTCAGTTCATCTTTTCTTTTCAGTCCATGCCAAGAGATTATAACCGCTGATGAAATTTATTGACTTACTGCAGCCTCCAAGTAGGCTAAGTCCCTTCCAGAAATAAATCAAAATGAATAGGTGTTCTTTTAGATGAATTAGCATCAATGTTTTGCAATAACTTAAAACTAACTGCATGACTTTGGGCTACTACTGTCTAGAGTATAGAGGCTATCATGACCTTGACAGAACCAAGAAAAGAATGCAGTGTTCCCTGCTGCTTCTAAGCTTCTTAACACAGGTGTGCATTAAATAATGTTGCCATAGAACAATCAGGTAAATCTTGTTTATTGGTTACCACTGGGTTTTTTTTCCCCACTTAAATCTTCCGGATGCGTTAGACCTGGAGTTAGTCTTTGCATTCATATTTTTCTGAGTTACAGTTGATTAAAAGAGTATAAAGAACTTTAAGTCGATGAAGTAGAACATTATTTTTATTCATTATTTTCCTTGATTTATGATGGCATAGAAAGGCACTCATTATTTACTCTGAACCTCCTTGACAGTATTTAAAATAGCAAGGCACTCCAAACTGGATTGACAGCATACCTCTGAAAAGAAACTCTAGTAGGACTGCATGCCTCACATAACCCACTAAGGCTTTCTCCAATAAAATTCTACTCGGAGAGAACATCTAGTTCTTTCCAAATACCATTTTAAAATGTGAACTTGCAAAGATTGTCCTGGAGGTCAGTGATCTGTTACTAATGTGTGCTCAGCTAACAAGTCTGGCTTTGATTAACGCAGACCAGGATTCCTACTGCAAAATGAGGGAGAGGCATGCAGTCGGAGAGGGAGAGACAAAAACACATAGGGTTTGGAAAGCAGCAAATAGGTCTCATGCAGTAATTACCAAGTGGCCTCTCCCATTTAACATGATCTTACATTTCTAGAGCAAACCAGAAACTGTAGAAGGGAATATGAGGAAACTGGTATTTCTAGACTGGTAACGGACACTATTTGAATCAAACATTGAAATTGTAGAAGAGCCTTTTTATTTCCCAGGTGCTCCCTTCCCTCTTGAAGGGAGTATTTGCTAAGACTAAGTTCTAAGGGATGTAAGAATGAGTATTACTGGTATGTTGGGATGGCTGTATGGGAAGCACCAAAGGAAAAATCCTTAAGCCAGACAATACTGCCCAGGTTGGAGTCTCAGACTTTGTTTTTAGCCCTGAGTTGTAATACCTGGGAATTTTGTAAAGGTTTCTTGATAGTGTTCATGGTTGAAGGCTCATTTCAAGAATAAAGAGTAACTGCTGCTTGAACTTTCTACCTGTGGAGAAGTAATTGAGCTGTTGCTTCTATCCCCATTTCTGCTGAACTCTATTCTTCTTTCTGTCCCCTTCTCCATTGCTGGAATATTGCATCATTAGTGAGAGGAGAGAAAAGGGATCAGAGCTTGATTCTTTTGTACCAAGGAAAGAGAGAGGAAGGCCCTGAGGCCTGCGACGCCGAAGACAGGCGGAAAGGACAAGCTTTTTGCACTTTGTGTGTATGGTTATCCCAGTCACCTCCCTGTGGCAGTGGTGGCAACAGCAGAGAGCTGTGGATTAGAAATAAGCGGATGTTTAGCCCCTATCCTCAGCCCTTAGAAGTAAGAGGTGCTACCCAGCACCCTGCTGTACTCGGAGGCTGGCTAAGTGCCTGTGTCTCTGACGGCCCTCCTGCTG
>NW_009631724.1:31729-40521 GCF_000690535.1 Cariama cristata
AGTTAAGCTCAGGAATAAAAGTACTCTCTGACTCCCAGACAGTGTCTTAGTTGAAGACTGTATTGCCTCATTACTTAAGACTAAAGTGTAATGAATTTGTGAAGATATTTACATGTTTCACATGCGGTGCATTTCAACAAACTACAAGTATGTTAAAATATCCTAATCAAAACCTTTGGGGGGCGAGGAGAAAGAAATGATTATGTTTTGCTGCCATCTGTAAAATCTTGAGAAATGCTAGCTATGACCCACTGCTACTGTAACGAGAAAATGTCTTGATGAAATGATTACTTAACCATTAAGCAGGAGAAAGTAAATGCACTGGCTTCTAATTTTTGAACACATGCTGTGAAGCATATTAACATTTGTAGTCTTTTCTATCACACTGCATTTATCACATTTGAGGTGTGGTTTTAAAAACCCCTCTGGAGAAAATATAATTTGTTCTCTGTTGCCTGCACATTCCACTAAATGCTCATTATTTATAAAATTCTATAGGGTCTTTCTACAAAAACACTATCGATCTTTCATTATAGAGTGCCGGCACTTTGATTCATGGTCTGAGGTGTAAATGTCTCAAACTAGTATGTGATCCTGCCCATTATAACTTGCCATCTATACAAGGTGGCAGATTAGAAGATCATCAAAGAAGGAAAGTTTATGCTTGTAAAAATATTTTAATCAGCGAAAGCATAGGGCTTTTGTCTTGTGTTGTTGTAGAAATGGAATTTCATATATTATTGTTGGTGTTAATATGGTAAGAACTGGGACAGGTTATTTCTAGAAAGTTTTAAAGGAAACAAGTTATCAGTCTTCACTGAGTGTGTTCCATTTGCATTCTGAGTTAGTTATAACTTACTTAAAATTTGTCACTGAAACTTTTTGAAGAAAACTGAACACTGAGCAAAACTACATTTATACATTAAAATCTCTGATTATCCTGATGATTTTAACTTTTTTCCCGAGAAACCAGGAGCCAGCATTTTGGGATGGGGATGCTGGAACAGTAGATCAGTTTTAATTGAATTCTTTTCAGGCTAATTAGGAAAAAGGACCCACAAAACCAAAGTGTGACTGTGGAATGGAGGTGATAATGTAAAAGAAGAGTTTTATAACTGCTGTTGATAATTTCAATTATGATATCATTTGATTATGGCAATATCTAGAGAATTTCTTTGCATAGGGAGCTACATATGCACATAAGAAAATTCTTCGATTGAGAATCATGAAATGGCACTACACAAGAGTCCCTTTCCTAAAGAGGGCTGGGATCCTCATCCCCTATCATTGTAGTCAGTGTTGCTTAACACTTTTTCATTTTATTTTTTAACTTTATTTTTTAACTTTTCTGCAGTATTTGGAACTAGCAGTTGCTGGGGAGAATCCGATCTGTCTGGTGGTGGGCATTTATTTGTTTGGTTTGGGGGTTTTTTTTGCTATGTAGTAGTGGAGGACTACCTGCTAGTACTGCATTTTAATGTGCTTTCATGCATTAGTATGATTTTTAGTTCGTATTAAAAAAAAATAAAATTCCCCTTCCTGCCATTTAATCAAGAAGAAGGAAAAATGAGAGAATGTGCAGATCTTTTGAAAGGTCAGTGATCACTCTGTGTAAAAAGTTCTATTTCTGCTGTAACTTAGCCTCTCTGTGGAGCAGTGGGGTAAGGATAATTTCATCCTCCTCAATATTCCCCATTTTAGCTGGCTGCTTACTGTTAGAGAATGATTCCTACCCTGGAAGACTTTTAGCGAACATGAGTTTGTATTTAGTGCCATGGAAGAAAACTCAATAGGACCCAGCAGATGGTGAGAGAATGGAATTGAAAAAATGTGTTTGTGCTATGGGTCTGTGGAACTGGGTAGTATTATCAGGAAGGTGAACAGAGACAGTGGTAGAAACCACAGTGACCACCAAAGGTTAAGTATTTGGAGAAGCTTTGGGAAACAATGAAAACTCAGCTTTTGGAAAGCTGAAGTTGTTCTTTTGACTGGATATCCACAAATTTTCATCAGAGAGCTTGAGATTTTGGAAAGTAGATAAAGACAATGATGCATGTCACTAAACGTGATGCAGAGATGATAGGATTTGAGCTGATATTACTACACAGGATTGTGGGGCTATAGTAGTCATATAAAGCAGTGAATTAATTTGAGAGATTACTCTGAGTCAAGGTACAGAGAAAAGAGAAAGTAGGGACAAAATCCAGAGTGGTATTCATTACCCTCAGGAAACTGGTGTGGGAATGCTTGAAAAATATCTCTGGAGGATAGAAACTCAGAAGTTAATGATGGTAAGACACCATGCAAAGAAAGTGGCTGATGGGTGTCAGAAGTGGCCGACAGGTCAGTTAGGACAAAACAAGTATTGATTCCAAAGTGTAAGCAGTGAGAGTAATTAGAGACTTTGTTGAAAGCAGCGTCAATGCAGTGCAGGGAGCAGAGGCAGAGTTGG
Source organism: Cariama cristata (assembly GCF_000690535.1). Taxonomy (NCBI): domain Eukaryota; kingdom Metazoa; phylum Chordata; class Aves; order Cariamiformes; family Cariamidae; genus Cariama; species Cariama cristata. Next base: position 34,182 of record NW_009631724.1, read on the forward strand.
GACAGTCTAGAATGGAGTTGGAGAGTTTGTTTCCTGGAGAGCAACTGTAAATAGTTCATGCAATGAGTATAGGGGATAAAAAGAAAAGAAAAATGGGGTGGTAGTTGGAAAGATATAAAAGTGGGTTTTATATGAGGTGGGAGCAACTAAAACCTGACTTTTAAATAATAAAAACTGAAATCCCTTGAACCAGTGCAGACATCGAGATTTTACAGATCGGAGGCCTCAAATACCAGATTTTATACCAAGACTATGACAGATTGCAGTGCCGTGCAGCTTTTCTTTTGCAAAATAAACCTATAGCAGTTCACACCACTCTTCCTAAGCATACGTATCTTGGCTTCTGTTTTTCTTACTGCTTGGGGTATCTTTTATGCTTTTGTTAATGCTTCAAACATAATTCCAGGTAATGGTCGTTAGAACCATTAATAATTAATATAGTTCATTGTCATCTACTGTAGTTAATTTTATACAGCTTTGTTATAAAACTCATAGTTCTAGTTTTCAATACATAAAACTTATCTGTTCTATAAAGATTTTTTTACCACGAAGTTAACTGGTTGCTCTCTTCAGCGTTGTATAGACCTATGATGATGGTAACCTTTAAATTATTTAATGCAAGGATATTTGTATTTATTCTGTGTATTTTTGCATTATGTTATACATTTACTATGCATTATAAATAACAAAGAACAGATACTTAATTAGTATTAATAATACCTTTCCTAGCTGCTTACTAAATCTGTTAGGTTTGTTAGTAGAAAGAAGCAGACATAGTCACTTATATTCTCACTTAGTTAATGAAATTTAAAGAAAAAGAAAGGTTTTGGATTGGGTTAAGATTGCTTTTCCACCTTTTTGTTTGATAAAGTGGAAGTTCCTTGTTCAAATACACAATTGAAGGCAAAGTGTTATGTGATTATTGTCTTGCTTATCTGCCATTAATTACAGTTTTATGCAGCTTTGTGTGAAATGACCCACAGAATAGCCATAGGACTCCTATATGTGTGCTGCTGTGTTCACATGCTGCTTGTAAAGGAGCTCGAACTCATTTGATGTGAAGATTTCCTGACACCCTCTGTCATAGGTTTCCATCTTTGGTACTGGCTTTGAAATTCACACTGAAGATTTTTTTTTTATGGCAAGGGGTCTGCTGTAGAGGGTTATTTTAAAGTTATTGCAGGCATTTTATTATTTTTTCATCATAAGAAAAGCCTTGTACGGAATATGAGGGGAAAAATGTAGTTGTTCCATAGTAAGTTTAGGAACCACCACTTTTGAGGGTGATAGGATAGGTGTAAGATTCTAAGAATTGAGAAACTGCACCATTTTCAGATATTTTAGTGTTACATTGTTATGATACCGTGATCCTCGGAGAGAGAATTTCATGGTTTGCAGAGTGACCTTGAAACTTGATCATAAGTTTGTTTTAGTGTAAGGACACGCCCTTTGCTGTTCCTATAATAAGTCATGCAAATTTGCTAGGACATCCTTGAACTTCATTGCACACGTGTTCTATAAGGGTGAGTGAAAAGTAAATTATTTAAAAATCAGTGTGTGTTAAGTACCTTCTAGTCCTGCAAAACTCCTGTTTGCTAGCCTGCCTGTTGCCTTCTGAAGCTGTTAAACAGGAAAGACTATTATGGTTTCAAGAGTGAGAATGAAAAGGAAGGAATTTATACTCATTCTGCTGGAGGGAATGGTTTGACTTAAAACATGGAAGGGTAAAGAAGTGACACAGGGATTGAAACTTGGGAAGGGACAGGAGGTGCAAGGCAATGAAGATCTGAAGCAGCACTGCACTCCAGGGCTACATATACATTTTGCGTATCTGAACAGTCTGTTCCCATCAGTAATATTCTTCACTCTTTAGAGAAGGGCTATTTAAAGGCAATGGTGACCTACTTCATTGGGAGGCTACTCCAGTTGTTTGTGTGGAGGTGGGCTCTTCTGCAGGGCAAGGCAGTGGGAACTATCGTTTGAACACAGTCTGCAGCAGTGCTATGCAGTTAGACACCACAAATGCAGCAGCAGAAGAGTGAAGATTTATAACTGTAGTACCTTTGTGCTTCAATTTCTTATTTCTAAAATGGACTAGAGGAGTGCTGTGAAGATGAATTAACTATTTGTAAACCATTCAGATACTACATTGATGAATATTATAGATAACCTTACAAGAGAAACTGTTTCTTGTGTTTAAGTGGAGTTTTTGGATAGCAAGCAATTAATTAGAAATGAGGACATGAATTGTGTGGTGAGTTAAAAGTAAATATTACATAACTCCATATTCAGTGAGGCCAGGATCCTGTGGGGGAAAAATGTTGTGTGATCATGGAATTGGACTTTATTATAATTTGTACTTCTAAGTTAGCAGTAATGATGTAATTCTGTCACACACTAATTTTTGAGTGCTTGATTCTACAAATTTAATTAGTTAACATATTTTGGAAGATGTTTGGAAGGTGTGTATGAAACATGCATTTATGCACAGAATTATGTATGTGGAAGGTGCTGCCTTGGAAATTATGGCGGTAGAACTGAGCCTGTTAGATTAGCTGCATAATAGGAGCTGTGCAAAGAAGTGTCAATGAACTAGCAGTTACTATTCACTTAAGATATCCATTAGATTGCTTTGAGAGTTTTAAAATGAATATTAACTTTTTAAATTAGGAAAACTCATGGATAATTTTTGTAGTGGCAACTGCATAAAAAATATTTCTCTTTACATCAATATTTCCATAAAATCAGAACATTTTACATCCATATATGTTGCAAACACCTGAATGCCTTTAGAATGCTTTGGTTAGAGTCCCTCTCCTCCTCTTCATCTGTTTTTGCTTTGGCTTTCTGTTCTGAAATTTGGATTTTACAGACAGACTTAAGAACAAAGGCAACAATTAGATATGAAACATAAATGGGCAAAGTCCATTATATCTACTTTACATAACATTCTTTTGCTTATTTACATATAGAGATCTTATTACTGCATCATCTGTTTTGTCTTTATTACTGCATATGGTAAGGAGCACTGCTGAAACTCATATGGACCAAACATTTCTTTTTTCCTGAAATAGAGTCACACATTCCTTTTATGAGATACTTAGATTAATCTATTGACCTCTCTTGGTTTTGAATGAAATGTTCTGTGATGGTTGCTGAAACAAAATTGTTTTTTCACTTAACAAATTACAGGTAACTCTAGGGAAAGGATAAGTTAAGTCAAAGTGGTTGTTGTATAAAGTCAATAGAGTTTGGATTGAATTCAGAATGTACATGTTGAATTGAAAAGAGTGCATCCACTCTGTCTACTGAAAAAGAAAGAGAAACCTTAATGTTATGGATTTCCAATAACTTAGGGTTTCTCTTCACCTTTTCTGTTTCCTGTACAGAGGTATTATAGCAGACTAGCTCATTAAATTGTGAAATGAGACCAGAGACTCATTTCTCAGCCTGGCTGATTGTATAAACAAGGTATATCGTATTTTGGAAAGTTATAGTCCTTATATATCTGTATTACAGTCCTTGTATCTCTGGCTGGATTGAAGGAAGAACTTTTTTATGATGAACACAATCAAACAGTGGAACAGGTTGCCCAAAAGAGATTATGCCATCTCCTTTCTTGAAGGTTTCAAAACCAGACTAGATAAAGCTCTGAGCAACCTGATCTGACCATGAGTTGACCCTGCTTTGAGCAGGAGGTTGGACTACATGATTTCCTGAGGTCCCTTCCAGCCTGAATTATCCTGTGGTCCTGGTTCTATTCCAGTGTTCTTACTTTAAAAGTACTGTTAGTTGAAATCTGTTTTTTTTACCTTCCGTGAATTACAGTTGTTGTTCATTTGTCTTTATTTTAAAATATTGGAGAACTCACTGAAATCACAGTAGATCAGATGAAGGTGAAGATGATGGAGCTGCATACTGTAACCACACATTTACACAAATTAAAAAGGAAAAGATTAATTTCCTATGCTATCTCTGATGGATTATGTGTCTTATTTTAGCTATATAGCCGCCTTTTTGAAAATGTTTTGTTCAAATACAGTTAATAGGTTCAAAATGTTTAGTATCAATTGGATTATCCCTGGTTTCCTATCTTCATCCTTGCTTTTGCAATAAAGTAGTGCATAAGCCTAAATTAGCAATGGTTGTTATTAATTCTCTCTTTAAATCCCTTGGCATCCTTTCTGGCCCCATTTAATAAAAGCTGCAATACTTGAACAGTAAATATTGTGTAAAAGTTTCATATTTGAAATGAATTTCCTTCAGGCAAATAACAGAAGTAAGATGATATTTTGCAGTGTTGTATATTAAAATAAATATACAGCTAGCTAGAATAGGAACATTTCCTTGGAAGCAGAGCCAAAGAATGTGAAACAGAGCTTTAATTTGATTAAACTTTGTGTGTTTTGAAATACATCACATTTACGCATGTTTACCTATCCCACTTTACATTCAGAGAAGGAGGTGAGTTGCGTCTGCCTCTGAGTTTTATTTATAATTTAATATTGAACTTCCAGAATGGATCTCGCCAATTCTTACCTGTTTATGTGGATTATATTTCAGAAGTCTGATGTATTCTGCTGAATAAAGCCATGGAGAGATGTGGGGGAAAAAAGCGAATATCTGATTTCTGGAAACTTACAGTCTCTCCATGTTTTGTTTTGCTTTCCTCTGTAAATTATATTTAATTTCTTTAATCCACTGGAGGAATAACTCAGCAAAAATAATCACCTCTGCAAGAAAAAAGATGAGCTCAAGTAAAGTTAACACCTTGGTGACAATGAGCTTACCTCTCCTTCGTTATCTTCTTTATCCTCTCCTTCGTGCACATGAAAACTTTGGGTCATTTAGGGGCTGTATTCAAAAAAGTCAGCTCCGGAGTATCAAAAGTTAGTATGCGCTGGAGCAATCTAACCTTTGTTAGAGAAATAAGCTTGTACAAGGAACTACCTTGCCTGTTCACAGTTACATGCATTTAACAGTTTTCAGTCATACTTCAGAAACAGTTTGCTAATCTTTTCAATTACTAGAGATTGGTGAAGAATCTTTGAGAGATTCTTTGGAAATACCTATATGGCAGAAATATTTTATCTACATTATATCATGCTATTAAAATCCTTCACAAGTCTGGACATAATTCTTTACAAATAACTATCAAATACTTTCAATTTCCTTTGCACAGTTACAAATTCCCTTTGGAATCAAAGGTTATTCTTTGCAATACTTTTTTTACAGTTTGTCAGACTGTGTGAATCTTTAAAATGTATTGCTTGGCAAAGATTTTAATACCATTTCAAAATACTTTGAAATGACTTAGACACAAACACCAACTGCTAAGATATCATAAAATTTTACGTGAACCTGAGCTATGTAAACATTTGTTTACTACAGGGCTTACTCCTCTTCCATGTCTCTCCATCTACATGTTCCATAAAACAACGCGCACCAGCAAGACGTTCCAGCAAAATCAGAGAAAATATTTCTTGGCAATTAATAGGCAGCAGCACCTGTTAGATTACAAACTTTGTGATTGAAATTGCTTATTGTGAAGGCAAACTATAGATATCCCATATTTACTTCATTATAGCCGGGCAAGCTTTACACTACATTTGCTTAATATTTCCCATTATAACTCCCTTTTTTCAGTTATTTGTGAAGGCAGAATCATTCAAACATAGGCAATCTATGTTGTGTAAGAATGTTCTTACAAACACATCACAAATACTAGAACCTCAGCCACATCTCGGAAAGTCGCTAGGGTCAAAAATAAAGAATTTTTTATAGCAGAACATAGTAGGCTAGTTTGCTACTCAGAAATCCAATATGAAAATACTGTTTAACTAGGGACTTCATCTCAGTTTGCTATCTGAACTTGTAATTACACAAGGATTCTACATGATATTCTAGTTAATTTATCTTTATCTATTTTGTGTATTAATTTTCTGGAGGAGCCAGTCTTGTAATTCATAGTCCATAATCCCACAGAAGTATTCTTCTGCCTCCAGAGCATGAACTTACACTGAAGAGTGGGGGGGGGGGGGGGGAGCTGCAGTGTACTGTCTGTATTCCTCATTTCTGGTGACCCCTGTGCAATATTATGCCCAATATGTGCTTGTACAGGAGGCCTCTGAAGAAGATACTGGAGCAAAAGGATCTATCAGGCCTTCCCAGTTGTTGGTTGGCGGCACAAGACCATGTTACTGAGGTTAATGTCTCAGCAGAATCCCTCCCACCCTTTATTTGCTTATTTAGTTGTATCTGTAGTACCCTGGGAAGGGCAGCGGCAGGCATGTTTGGAGTATGCTCTTCAAGGGCAAACATTTTGGCATTTCTGGGATCC
>NW_009631724.1:40552-45410 GCF_000690535.1 Cariama cristata
ACTCTGCATGTATGAAGTTTCTGGGAGATCTGCGTTTTTAGTGTTTTTAATTACTTTTCTCATTTTAGCAAGCAGAATTGCAGGTAGATAGAGAGAAGATGAGTTGTGTTTGTAACTTGCTTCCGTTATCAAGTCAGTGCATGTGTGCTCTTCCTGTAAACTGAAGAAACAACAGTGTTAGGAATAGAAACTATATTATTTTGGTGCATTGTTTCCCATAGTGGCATCAGGTATGGCTTTTGGAAGTTACATATTTCCGTAGGAGAAATCTCCATCTCACATCCATGGGAACTGTAGAATTAGGTGTGGTTTAGGAAGGCAAGCAAAATTAGCCTAACTCTCAGTGATTGCACTGCTTTACATTAGAGGCAGTAAATAATTCTACTAAGGAAAGAAACTTACTTCATTCTGCATTGTTATTTATTGATGCATAATGGTATTTTTCAGCAATAATTTCTTCGAAATTCAGTAACAGAGAACATGTAGCTTTTCTCTCATTTTCGATGTGTATCAAAGGCTGGAGGGAAGAAAAGTTAAGCTCGAACCTTGATGACCTTTCCTGAGTTCAGTAAACACAGAACATTATTAAAATGCTCTAAATGAACATGTGTGTGTTTACTGATTGCACTGAAGAGATAAACAGCTTTCACTTAGAAATATACGTCACATTAAACATGTGCTAGGAAGAAGTGTTATCTAGAAAGTGCCATTCTCACTGTGATAGAAAAGGTTTTACAAGTTGGAAATTCAATTTCACAGGGTTTTTTCTGTTTGTTTGTTTTAAAGAAAACCACAGGCACATTTGCACTGGCAAACCAGGAAATTAAACCAGAATACTTCTTGTATTCATACTGTTTTCTTCCTTTTAAGGCAAAACTTTTGATACGTACTTGAAAACTGTAGTTGTTAAAGAAGAGGTGGGGTTACAAGAGCTGTAGCATTAAGCTGGATAGTAACTAATGAGCCAAAACCAGTAACAGCTTATTTCTGTCTTTCAGCCTCATTGTTTTACCCTATTACATGCATTTCTTTATATATCCCATGCCTGTTGTCACACTTGTCCACATTTCAGGTGGAAATTATTTTTTCAGAGGTATTACTGAGACAGTGTATGTACCTCCTGTTCCTGCTCAGACCCTTAAGTGTGGTGGGAATATGGTTGCACGGGCTTCAAAGGTTTAGGGAGAACATTGGATTTTGAAGTAGACATGCAGAGTGTGCAGGAACCTGGGGTGTTAATCAAGTTTCAGATGTCTATTTGGGTACCAACTGCTATTGTGATACTAACATTAGAAACATCTTTATGAAGCATCCTCCTGGACTAATAAAGAGTTACTCTGAGCAGTCAGAGCTGTTTCACGCTGTGGGGAGGTGACTGTGTTCTTGGGTCTGTACGAACGCCAGCTACGCCAGGCGTGTTCAGGAGACTCGCAGGAAGAATCCCTGAAATACAACTTTAAACACTTTTAAAGTGAACTAACACAGGGGAATATCTTTGCTAAATGTGATTTACTGCCAAAATATTATTCCTAGCGTTGATCAGTATTGCTGATTTATGAACAAGTGCTGAGATTTACATTCTAAATTTCTGATTTATAGAACATGTGACTTGCAGGACAAGCAACTGATTTATCATAGTGAAGTTGTATTACAGTTATGTCAGTGTTGCTATTATAAACTCCTGGTTTCAGAGATTTATAACTTCCCTATAAAAATTGCTCTAATTGAAACTGTTTTCTCTCAATTGCCTGGCCATATTTAAAGGCTTGAAAAAGGCAGAAGAAGAGTTACTTCAATGATTCTACACATGGCATTAAGAATATTTTGAATTTTAAAATGTTGAAGATGCTTAATCTATGATATACCAGAAGATTTCATGCTTCTACTGTAGTTCTCTCTCCAGAGTCCGAGTGATTACCCTAGACTCAAGTCGGGCAAGTGATTTTTATTCATGAGCATCTTCATGAATTCTCTACAAATGCAGCTTTAATCAACCCTGAGCAGTGCTTAATTTGCACAAAAAACTACGCAATCGTTGTCTTGAACTGCCGAATATTTGTTTCTGCATTAAGCTCATTTCAGCCTATTGCATTTGTACTTCCATCTCTCTGCAGAATTCCATCTGTGCTCCAAAAGTTTCATGAGGCAGCTCTGAGGTGGTGTTATCAGGCAGGCAGTCACTGGGGTGCATAGTCCTCCCAAGCCTTTCACAAAAATCTGGACAGCAGACAGCCGTGAACATGATCCTGTATATAATTTTTAAGGGAGTATCTGACTTTGTTTTATGTCAGTATGATTGTAATTCTGGCAATTAATCGTCATATTTGAGATGTAATCCTAGATACTGGCAAGTAGAGACCAGACTGTCTGGCCAAACTGATGAAATAAGTTTGCAGTGTTGTTGTAGAGACAAAAAAGCCCAGCCCTTCCTTCTGCTCCTGTCTTATCCCCAAGAGTAATTGTGAGAAGGTGATAAAAGTCTTGCGCAGGGCAAAGATGAAAATATATTAAACTGTCTCCCAGAAAATGTGTCCCTCCCTCTTTAATTTGTCTTAGTGGCTTGGCAAGGGTGCAGGTGGGGCTAAGTCATTTGAGGAATGTAGAAGAAAGCTAAATGGCCTGCATATGAAAGACGTTTAATAAAGTTTGTTGTTTGCTTATGTATTGCTGGTGAAGGTAGAGAATATCTTACTGAAAAGGTTGAGAAACTGTAGGAGTTTATCTGTTTATCTTGTTGTTTTTTTTTTGTTGTTGTTGTTGTTAGTATTCAGCTAGTGATCAACTAGTAAGTGAGTTAAATCCATTTCTCAGATTTTGGAGGAGGCAGTTACAGAAATCAAGATCCAAACAAGACAAAGACATTGAAACAGTTATCACTCTTTTGAATTTGGCATGCCTACTTGCTGGAGGCAGTGAGACCAACAGATTGCTTCAGGTAACATTAATAAACCCAACAACACATTTGTTCTTGGCAGTGCAGGCAGAGAATAGGTGCCATGTTGCCATAGGAGGTTCAGGAGGATGACGTTGTTGTTGAAATCATTAACCTGGTAAAATGAATTAAGTGATTGAAGCATGTTGGGAAAACTTTAGCTCAATTTAAAACAAAAAATACCCTAAAAGAATCTCAGATGTTAATATTTATCAGAAAAGGAATAAAAAAAATAAAACCGAGAACATTATTAAGCTCTTTTGTAAATCTGTGCTGTACTTGCATTTTGAATATTCATATACCTCTGTTCTTGCAATTTAAAAAAAGAGCATAGTATAATGAAAGTTGCAGAAAAAGCTGAAATTTATGTTAAAGTGTGTGGAAAGGCTTCCATAAAAGGACTAATGATACACACTAAAATGCTTCCACCAGGAGAAAGGATGGACGAGAGATACAATAGAGGTCTCCAAGTCGTGCATCGCATAGAGAAGACCTTTCGGTAATGACAGTCATTGTCTCTTTTCAGGGAAGAAGTAGGGCGCATCAACTGAAATGAAGAGGTGCCAGGCTCAGGAGAAAGGAAAGAGTATGCTCAAATGGGGGAGCTCTGCCATGAGAACATGACAGCAGTTTACATGGCTCGAAAATGGTGTACACAAACACAGAGAAACCTATTCAGAGCTAACTAATATCTTCTGATTCAAAAACTCCTTGTCCTGCAACTCCTTGGAGGTTGAGACCCCTGTTTTAGAGAAGTACTATTGCATACTCCCCTTGTTCTGCAGCCACAGTGTCCAATCATGATATGTTTCTACAGTTTGCCACTGCTGAGGACAGAACACAGGAACCTGTAAGTCTGACTCGGGGCTTATGTACTTACATTACAATCCTTGGTATGCTTTAATGGGATCAACGCATGCGCCAGCAAGGTAGTGAGAAGGTTGAGTTGACCAGCAGAAATATTGTGTTTGTTACTTTTGTATGATTTTCAGTGGCTGAATATTCATTTTACATGGTCTTACAGTTTTTTTTTTAATTGAGATGGACACTTAGGATTAAAAGCTTGCTGCAGTGTCTGGGATTTTTTTCTTTTGTTTTTTTGGATCCCAAACAATTTTGCATTCTCAGAAAGCTTTTTCAGAAATTACTGACTATCCTTTCAAACCCCAAGATGGAAAACATCTCATGTGAGTGACTCAAGGACTCTTACTGAAAGATTGTTGTTGACACTTGACTTGGTTGATTTCTTGTGTGTGGGAGTGAATGAGGTTACTTTTGCATCCAAACAAAGAAAAACAATGCTCATTTGGTTTTGGCATCCAAAGCATTAAAGCAGTTAGGGAAAAAGGCAAAACTTTCAAATCGTTTTGACTACAATTCTTTCAGTTTCAGGAGTACTGAAACTAAGTTCACCATTCTGTCATGCTGCCATCAAGTGAAAAAGCATGCTTAGGTTTCTTTACCTGTTTCTTCTATCTGTGGAGCACATATGGTTATCGTTAGGTAACTGCCCTGGTTTTGGTTGTGATAGAGTTAATTTTCTTCCTAGCAGCTGGTACAGTGCTGTGTTTTGGATTTAGTATGAGTACAATGTTGATAACACAGGGATGGTTTAGTTGTTGCTGAGCAGTGCTTACCCTCAGTCAGGGACTTTTCAGTTTCCCATGCTCTGCCAGTGAGGAGGTGCACAAGAAGCTGGGAGGGAGCACGGCCAGGAGAGCTGACCCCAACCAGCCAAAGGGCTATTCCATACCGTAGAATGGCATGGCCAGTATAGAAACTGGGGGGAGTTGGCCGGGAGGGGCTGACCGCTGCTCGGGAACAGACTGGGCATCGGTCAGTGGGTGGTGAGCAATTGTATTTTGCATCACTTGTCTGCCTTCGATTTTATTTCTCCCTCTCTGTTATCTCCTTTTTCATTACTAT
>NW_009631725.1:0-15025 GCF_000690535.1 Cariama cristata
GTTGTCATGGAGAGAAGCAGCACGGTGAAAAGAACAGTTGGTTTCATGTCACCTCATAGCATTGAACTGTGTTTCATTCAGGGACCAGCTGTGGATCACCTTTTTTCTCTGAGTTAGCGATTCTCATGTAGACCTCAGTAGCCATGGAGATTATCAAAAGATGGCTCTGAGTAGTAGTCTGTGTATGTCCGTTAGGAAAGGGAGTGGAGGAAGCTTGCAAACTTCTTAGCCAGCACTCCAGTAAAAGTTGTTGATTGTTTGAACTCTTCTGAATTGTCTGGATGTTTATGGCAAAACAGTATTTGTATCTTTAATGATGGACTTGGTTCTCCATCACATAAATACTGGTTTGAATTTCACACTTCAACATAAAACTGCAGTTGATAAAAAATAAAACCATGACACACCAAATGACTGTCTTAAGTGTGATTTGTAACAGGGAGTTATTTTGAAATTGTAGATGAAACATGCTTCAGATGTTTGTAATGCAATTCCTCAAAGCCAAAGGAATTGGTTGGTTTTTTGACCTTTCCTCCTTAAAAAAAAAAAAAAAAGAAAATGAATTACTTATTTTTCAGACGTGTTTTCCTTTAGAAAATGTACTGTTTGAAAGCAACCCTTGTAAAGAACTGAGTCATCAACTGGTTTTGTAATGTTCCCTCATTTTTCTGTCATTTAAAAGTTGTCTGATGCCTTCAAATTTGAGATTGGTTCTTTAAAGCTTTAATGCCCAAAATCTGTTTCAGCTCATAGTTAAAGTTACATGAAAAAGTAAAAATCCATCTTTTCTCTAAATATCTTTGATAATATAACTTCTGAAAAGAGTATTTATTTCTTGATACAGTGTCAGCATAAGCCTTTACTCATAAAATGGCTGTAGTGCTTGTTAAGTCTCTTTGGATCTGCTGCCTCAAGTAAGTGCATTCTCAAAATGGAAGAACAATTTGGCATGGTTGGTTGGCTCCTTAATGGGAAGTTGTGGATGTTGTCCTTAATGAGGAAGTGTGGCTGTTGATGTCTGCATGCAGTACTTGATTGTTTTATAAACAAAGTATTCTCAGAAATGTTTAAATTGGTAAATGCTCAAGAATTACTGTACTTAAAATACCAACAGGATTGCCTTACTTTAATAGCAATTTCTGGTAAAATATGAATACCCAAGAACACAAAGAATCTGTCAAAATAATACAACATAGGACTGCATTAGGATACAATGCTAGAAAGATACAATGCTTCAAAGTTGGTTGGCAGCTGGCTGAACATGAGCTGGCAGTGTGCCCAGGCGGCCAAGAAGGCCAACAGTATCTTGGCCTGTATCAGAAACAGTGTGGCCAGCAGGACTAGGGAAGTGATCATCCCTTTGTACTCTGCACTGGTGAGGCCGCTCCTTGAATCCTGTGTTCAGTTTTGGACCCCTCACTACAAGAAGGACATTGAGCTGCTGGAGCGTGTCCAGAGAAGAGCAACAAGGCTGGTGAAGGGCCTGGAGAAAAAGTCTTATGAGGAGTGGCTGAGGGAGCTGGGGTTGTTTAGTCTGGAGAAGAGGAGGCTGAGGGGAGACCTTATCGCCCTCTACAACTACCTGAAAGGAGGTTGTAGCAAGGTGGGCGTTGGTCTCTTCTCACCGGTAACTGGCGATAGGAGAAGAGGAAATGGTCTCAAGTTGTGCCAGGGGAGGTTCAGGCTGCACTGTAAGTGTCATTAGGCATTGGAACGGGCTCCCCAGGGAGGTGGTAGACTCACCATCCCTGGAGGTGTTCAAAAAATGTTTAGATGTGGTGCTTTGAGACGTGATTTAGTGGGTTTAGCAGGCGTGGTGGATTGGGTATATGGTTGGACTTGATCTTTGAGGTCTCTTCCAACCATAATGATTCTAAGTTAAAGTACTGGCATGTACAAAAGAGGAGATTCTGGACTTTTCTGATACAAAATGCAAATTTTTTGAATTAAACTTCTGGGGCACTTGCAATAAATGGGAGTTTTTATGCAAGAGTACAAAGTTCTATGCAAGTTTATATAAAAGATTCTTTACTTTTTAATTTTTTCTATGTAGAGAAATTATAGAACAACCCTGCAGATTACAAAATACAGAGAAAAAAAAATTAGTATTTCCAGAAGGTTCAATGTGAGGAGTGCCAAAGAAGAGATTTTAAGTATTTCCTGAAATTGCTGCTTCCAGATGAACTGTGGTAAATTATCGCTTAATTCAGGTAAGTTACAGAAGTTTCATTTAACCAATCATCTGATCTGGTTGTTGTGAGTTTGGTTTTGAGAGCAAAGGAAAAGACAAGACAAGATTTAGGAAAAGTCTTTAGTAAGATGGTGTAAAAGTAGTACTTCACTACAGTGTCCCCCAATTCATGGTTTACAGGTGGTGAGTTTCCTTTATGATACACTTAGTGATCCTTGGGTATAGGAAGCTATAAATACTGAAACTTACAGGAAAGTGAAGCCATAATGCTTGTAGTCTGGGTTTGTCTATATGACTAGTTCTAAGAGTTAGTAGCTTGATAGTATAGGCAGACACTCATATCTGGCCCTAAAACTGCAGTGCAGCCAAAACCCCTTCAGCCAAACCCAACCTTGGGTTGATGGCAGAAAGCACAGACTATCTTTGGAATTACCTGATACATTACAGCACCTATGCATCTGAAGTGATGGGAGAAGTCTTACTACAATTGTATGAAGAGCTTAACCCTCCCTCTACTTTTGGTTAAGGTCTGTTTTGTTTCTTATTGTTCTGCTCTGTGTCCGATAAATGGTCAAATCTTGAAGTTCCAGTCTTTGCTTCTTACTCTCAAATCTTGTCTTTAGTTCTGTTTATGGCGTTCTGGACTATGACAGATGTTTGTCCTTTTGTTCTAGTTGTTGTGGTAGTGTCTCTGTGTTTCAATGTCTTGCTGTGTTGAGCCTTTCTTCTGCTAACCTGACTGAATGCTACTTTCCTGGATACGGAAGAGAGTGCATTGCAGAACAGAATTGTTACAGTATACTCGGTAAACAGAACCATGCTGTTCTGTTGTCCTCCTTTTTATAATTTTACATTTTTTGATTCAAAATAATTTCAGTTGTATACTACTCATTGTCAAAAACATGAATTTAAAAACCGTATTTTTTCATGTTTTTGATTCTAGATTTTAAGTTCCTATTTCTTTGTCATAGTTACTTGGAAAAAAACCCAACCTTTTTTGGTTTTGGTAAGGCCAAATTTTTGAAGACAGGGAGGTTATTTTCCAGTTTAAAAATGGTTTTGTTTATAATAGACTTTTACTGCGTATTATTTTGTACTACAAAATAGTAGTACAGAATAGTAGTACACTATGTCAGAGTGGTACATGGGAGTGAGTTTGTTGGCAGGTAAGTTTTTATTAGAGAATGGATTGAATCCAAGTTTGGATTTGGGGGGTTGAGCATTTTGTGTTTTGTATAGTTTAATTTGTTTTTTTTTTTCCCACATGAATGCATAGAAACATAACAATATATAAAACATTTGGCAGTAATACCTTCCTGATCACCTTGTTAAATTGAAGTGCTTAAAAGATGAGTACATACTCTCTTAACTTTGACAGAGTGTTATATATAAATTTAGAGGCAGACATAACCAAAATTCCTGCAGCCTTTCACTTCATTGCTAAGACAATAACATTATTTTTATTTTGTTTTTTAAAGAAGTGTTCAGTCTTAGCTGCAGACTTTTCCTTACCCTTCTGTCCTGTGCCTCATGTTAACAAATTATTACGAAGTGTATGTTAAATGGAAGCTATATGCATGTATATATTAAAACTATATTAACATCTTCTGGGTCCCTGTGTGAATTTGATGGCAATTACTTTAAAACACATGTGTATGAACAGAATAGCTCTATGTCGGTGCCGTATTTAATATACACTCTATTGCTCTTTTGAGACCTAATTTAAGTTTCATTAAATATTGCACTCTGAAGGAGTCTGTCCGCTGTGCTCATCTCCTTGAATATGTTAGGGCCTTGGGGTGCTTTAGCTACCCACAGAGAGTAATGAAATAAATTAAATGTCTTTGTATGACAAACTAATGCTGTTCAGATTATTTTAGTTCAGTTACTTTCCTATCAAAGCAGTCCTCTGTTACTCTTCCCTTTCTATCTCACTGTGTTCAGTATCCCCTTTTGGTTTTGTTTAGTTCAGCAAAGACATTTGCAAGATGTATAGCAGGCTGCTTTTCCAAACTTGCAAATGATTTAAAGTAGCCACTTAAAGCTGGATTTTTAGTGACCACAAATTAACAAAGTCTTCCTGTGTATTTTTAAGTGTTATATGGTGTCTGTAATTATCATACTGGAAAGTTTAGGTGTAACTGCCTGGGAACA
Organism: Cariama cristata; assembly: GCF_000690535.1. Lineage (NCBI taxonomy): Eukaryota > Metazoa > Chordata > Aves > Cariamiformes > Cariamidae > Cariama > Cariama cristata. Next base: position 4,346 of record NW_009631725.1, read on the forward strand.
GCCATCGTTCTGTACAATATCCGGATCGAATTTACTGCCACATCCCTTCCAAAATAAACCCCCATATCATTCAGAGGATAATAACAGCATGTGATTATAAAGCTCTTTTTTAAAAAGCTTGCAACTAATATTATTTCATGACTTTCAAGGCCATTTGCTTGCTTTTTGTGCTGTCAAGGGTCTTTGTGCAGTCAGAATGTAGTTGTAGCAGAAGATAAAAGACACTACATTTAGAGGGTATAAAGAGGCTGCTTTAGATCTAGCTTTATAAGAGGGAGTGTGGTATAAAGCTGGGAAGACAGCAAATTGGTTGGATAATCCAGAGAAAAATAACATTTTATGAAAGAGAATTACAGTGGAAAGATGTGACTATCAAACAAAAACTAATGGAATTATTATATTCATATATATTGGTGTATTTTTAATGAAGAAAAACATCAAATGCAAAATTTGGATAAAATAAAAGATTAGTGCTGAGGAAAAAGGCTACTGTGTCATGCACTGGCATGTCTTTGAAATGACGAATGCTTTGGAGAGCTGCTCTACAAAGAATCCTTAACCTCTGCTGAGATGCTTAGTAGTGGTGCTCATTAAGGTTAATTTATTTCATGTGAAAATTTGTGAAGGCCAGAAGATTGAGCACCTCCTTTTTATAAATGCTGCAGGATTTTCAATGACCTCAAGTGCTGCAGACAGTTTTTTGCAATTTAGCACCTAGACTAGTACAACTCTTAACCCCCTGGTGCAGTACTGGTCCAATAACAGAGGAATATGCTGCGATCAGCCAGCAGCATCCAGGTGCTGTGCTTTAACAAATGTACTTCCAAGTGCCTGACTCAGGCTGATGCTATTAGTGTGTGAGAGCTCAGGGCATACCTGGAGGTGAGGTGGTTGCAAAGTGTGTAAATACAGTAGGTCTAATATATTAGTGCTCATGACTTCTGTTATGATGACTGCCTACAAAAATTACATGGGCTACTGAAATAACAGCTGGTGTGTTGTGTGTGAATTGTGAATAATTAGCTGCACTGGTGTTTCTTCTTATTAAGTACAAAAACAGTGTTGTGTATTCCTCAGTCAGAACCATGGCTCTGTGGGCATTTGGTAGTTGTTTCTTCACAGTGAAGATGGTCAAATCATTCTACCTGGCTATTAGAAAGCCTCATTCTCAGCTGAGGCTTTTATGACTTATAATTTTGTATTTTGTTACTGCTTTTCATTCAGAAGTGATGGATTTTTTTAAAATTTGTCAAAAACCTTGCCTAGCTTTTACAGTTTAAGGGAGTTTTGTTGTGCTACGCTGGTGAGGAAGGAAAGTTTCAGGGTGGATGCTGTAAAATCATTTAGAATCAGAGTGGTGTATTTGACACATTTTCCCAAGGACTGTAACAGTCCAAAAGTAAGATGCAAAAAAGCAGAAATTTTCAAAGGCATCCTATGGAAGATTTGGGGTTTATTCTGGTTTTAATTTTTTTAGTGATGTAAGACTCTTTAGTGACAGTTAAATATTTCATTACTTTGCACTGTAAGTATAAGTGACTGGGTCTACTGAAGGACTTGGACAAAATCAAAAATAAGGCGCTAAAAGCACCAGAGATGCTCAGAAATCTAAATATAAGGTCTTTACTACCAAAAGCAATCCCAGAAGGCTCTCTTCACTTGACAGAGGAAGGTTGTGCCTATTTTACTTTTGAACCTCCATTTATTGTGAAAGAAACAGCGGTAAAACTAGTGTAAAAGTCAAATTTGACCCTGTGTGTTTCAGAGTTGTATGGTAGTGCTGAAAAACACATTAACAATTGGAGCAGTGGGTGTGAAAAGCTGCTCATCTCCTGGATATGAGTAGATGCTCTTGGCTAAATTTGAATAGTGTCTGGCTTGGAGGACATCTGGAGAGAGGACAAAGGATGGGGCTTCAGGTGTCAGTCAACTTGGTTGTTAGCCTTTTCTTGGTAGCAGAGAAGCTTTTGTGTTCTGCCTGCCAGAGTGTTTAATTTTGGCTTTTAGCTAAAGAAGATCTTGTTCCCTCAGTAGGCATTTCTTCATTTCCTCGGTGGCTGCTGGGCAAAACTCAGCAACTTGCAAGATCTACCTTTGACCAATTAAGAGGCCGGAAGAGTGGCTGGAAAAAGCCTGAATATATCTAGTTAAAGAACAGATGGGAGGATTTCTCACCATATGGGTAAGAAGCCCTTGTTGCATTGATGATTTCCATGTAAAAGATGCTAAGAAAAATGCTAGATTCCAGCGAGCTCATGTAGGAAATACTGTTGCAACAGCATAGCTCTTATAGGAGAGGAAGATGTGGTTATTTCAAAAAATTAAAGCAAAACTAGCTTTAATCTTTCAGATTCATGCTTTCATAAGGAAAAACTCATAAGCATTGAGGTGCATGTGTCTTGCAGTCCAGCCTCAAAACACGTGTGGCCTGGTGGTCCTCAGGCAGTCCTTCCAGCACTCCTTGGGTGAGACATAGAACAAAGGATACCATCTTATAAGTCTGCGTCTCCTGGGTTTTTAGGTTGATTACCATATGCTGCCTTTGTATGTAGTCTTTTGTGCCCTTTACGAGCTGGCTGTGATCAGTCTCTCCATCCCAACCCAGCAAATTCTTACTGCTCTCTGCAATTTGCTCCTTTTACTGGTTCTGCACCCAGACCTTTCCCCCCTCTCCACTACACAGGCCAACCTTGACTTTTCTATCACAGATCTCTAGAGCAGATTCTGGTGTACCCTGGGAACCCTCTACTTTGGAGTGGACTGGCACGAGGAGTACTTTACAACTGCATTCAGAACAGCATTTAGTGCTAAATTAGTGCCTGCTTTCAAATGCAGCGAAAGAATATGTGCACCTAACTCTCAAACTGCAGTCACCTGAGTTTCACTTCTGTACTTTGTACGTTAAATTTCACCAGGAGCATAAACTTTTCCCTTTCTGTGTGCCAAGCAGCACTGTAATCTCAGAAAAGCTGAGGATATCATTCTGTTAACCCATGCCTACTGCCAAAGAGGATTGGAAGTTCCCCCATGCATTAAGCTATTCTGAGTGGGTCATACAGTACCAATTTCACAGAGCAGCCCTTGGGCATTAGATACAATGCAAAATACAGGAATGCTGCCATTTTCTTAAGAAAACGCAGCTGAAGGTGGGACTCTTGCACAACAACTTAAAACTTAAAGAGCTTGTTCAAGATGTGGCTTCTGTCTTTGACATAAATAAATTCAAACTCACTCTCTCACTTTTTAAGAGCTTACTTGGCTTTGCCAGTAGGGAACTGTGTTGGCTTACTCAGACACTTCTACACTGCAGGAAGATTAGAATGTAATACCTATGAGACAGAAAGGAGGCATTATACTGATCTATATAAGTGATTTGCTGTATGACAGAAGCCTCAGTTCAGTGCTGGGTTCTCAGACTTTCCTTCAGAGAACTACTGTACAGTGATTTCTAGTAGTGGTACTTGTTAACTGATCCATTAGTATTTTTTTTCTACATACTTTCTACCTTTAATTCCCTTTTAATGACCCTATTTTAAAGTATGCTGAGATTCATCCATAATTTGTAATCTTAGGGAATTTTTAATTTGTTTCTGTCTTTAGAATTCCTCAGATAAGAGGTTCACAACAGGGATAGGTTCCACAAGAACAAGTGTCAGGTCCTACAGTTCAGTCACAAAAACCTCATGCAGCGTTACAGGCTAGGGGAAGAATGGTTAGAAACCGGTCAGCCAGAAAAAGACCTAGGGGTGTTGGTCGACAGCCAGCTGAACATGAGCCAGCAGTGTGCCCAGGTGGCCAAGAAGACCAACAGCATCCTGGCTTGTATCAGGAATAGTGTGGCCAGCAGGACTAGGCAAGTGATCGTCCTCCTGTACTCGGCACTGGTGAGGACTCTCTTTGAATACCGTGATCAGTTTTGGGCCCCTCATTTCAAGAAAGACACTACAGTGCTGGAGCGTGTCCAGAGAAGGGTAACGAAGGTGGTGAAGGGCCTGGAGAAAAAGTCTGATGGGGAGCAACTGAGGGAACTGGAGTTGTTTAGCCTGAAGAAGAGGAGGCTGAAGGGAGACCTGATCGCTCTCTACAACTACCTGAAAGGAGGTTGTAGCGAGGTGGGGGTTGATCTCTTCTCCCAGGCAAGTAGTGACAGAACAAGAGGACATAGTCTGAAACTGCGCCAGGGGAAGTTCAGGCTAGAAATGAGGAGGCATTTCTTCACAGAAAGGGTCATTAGGCATTGGAATGGGCTGCCCAGGGAGGTGGTGGAGTCACCATCCCTGGAGGTGTTTAAGAGAAGACTGATCGTGGCACTTAGTGCCATGGTCTAGTTGACATCGTGGTGTTAGGGCACAGGTTGGACTCAGCAATTTCAGAGGTCTCTTCCAATCAAATCGATTCTGTGATTCTGTGAATGTCCTCTTTCTTTGAAAAATTTCCAAGTATTGTGTGGATATCCTGAAAAAATAAAGATAATTTTTATGATAACAGAGCTGTTACCCTGAGGCTGTCGACTGATTAAGCCAACACCCTGGTTTTCTTAACATTATTCATAAATAAAGTCCTTACTGTCACTGCTGCTGCCTCAGGAAGAGGAGGAGAAAGATGTGTTTTTATAAGCCTTTCCTGCAGAAATTGAAAACGTGTAATTTTGTCCATGAGGGGACAACTAGCCAAAATACTGTCATTGACCACTCTTCTTTGCAACAAAATGAGATACAACATAGACCAGGGAAGCTTCCAGTTTTGCTCTGTAAAAACTTGTGGTTTTATGTGCATGCACAACTTTAACACGACGTAAAAGTATGATCCTGAGTTTCTGCAACCAGTTGTTGAATTTAACTAATTTTTTTCCTTTTTAAACATGGGTATGCAAACTTAGTTTATCCTTTTCATGCTAAGTCTTTTCAGTGACATGATTGTTTTGTACATTTGTGCCATCTCAGACTTTTTACACCAATTCCTTTCTTATCAAAGCAGGTATTTTAATAATTTAGATAGCAGCTGTCCAACTAAGAAATTTATTTTCAGCTAGTAGCATAAATTTTGTTAAATGAAACTCAAATGATGATGCAGCTCATTAAGAATCTGGTTTAGCTGAATCTGGGAGGCTGTTCTGAGATTCTATAATTGCAAAGTTATGTTAACTGCAAGCTTCAATGCTGCTGACTCACTTATAAATTTGTTGTACTTTATTGTGTATTTATAATAAATTTCTATGGAACGTTAAGTACATTATACAGTGCCTTTTTGATTGAAATGGCTCATGGACTCTCTGGAATACAAAAAATATTAGAGGACATTATTTGTACATTTGGATTTTTGGGAAAATAGTGTGCTCTTTTACTAATATGCAAGATAATGAAATAGTGTGATTCAGTATAACTTCATTGATTTAGCTGAGCCATGACAATTAAAAGCAAGTGTGAGCTGGGTTCAGCACATCAGTTAAACACAGTTAACTAAGATGTTGCACAGCAGTGGACATTTCTCGTTAGCTGCCTCATTCTTTCTTCTGAGTAACCCTTGACTATTTGAAGGAAAAAAAGATTAAATGCCATGTAGTGGAGCTGTGCACCACTGCAGAATTGCGCTCTGTGCCATTTTTATAAGGTCTGTAGGAGGCAGCTTTTTCCCTGCAAGTTCAGAGCTTGGTAACTTTTACCAGATAACTGAGTAAGAGTACCTATCAGTTACAATAATCTGATGAAAAAGGGTGGACGGAATTAGAAGGTGGGTAAGGACTCTGTAGTTTCAAATCTTTGCACTGGTGGTAGAAGTACAAGTATGTGTGTATGTAAATGTATACATATACATACTGTAGTCTTTATAGAATTTTATACAAGGCTTTTTCTGAGTACACACCAAGTACACACCAAGAGACAAGATCAAAATACTCTCTCTGCCTGTCTGTTCTCTAGGCTGTGCTGATTCTACTTCTACTCCGGCATAATACAGCTTACAGGACCAGGTCTGTCTGAGGCTGCAGCACTGCTGCTTTCTTTTGGACCTGTCCAGCTAGGGAGGAGGAGCAGGAGCAGGTAAATTTACTTGTATACAGATTGCTGTGGAGGTTATGGTGGCAAAATGGATTGTGTGGATCTGTTCTTGCTGTCATCCCCACTGGTTATCCCCAGTACTTGAAGCAAAGATCCAAAGAACTCCAGAGACAATGGTGGGATCCAGACAAAAGATTTCATAGATGAGTGTTTCTTTCCTCTATGCTTTGCACCTGGTGATTCACTGAATTCTTTGCCCCCAAGGATGCTGGAGATGGCACATCCTCATTTCAATGTGATTTGATTAAGTTGTGTTTGAGGCTTTATATCTGTTATTACTCTTGGCTGCAGCTTGGAATTTTTTTACTTTTGTTTTCCTTTTTTCCCTTCTTGCTATGCACCTGTTGTTGAACATTGGTTCTTTTAGATACTGCTAATGTTTTGGTAGACATAGGGAAAAGAATACTCATTCATACAATAGTCTTTTGGAAACCAGTGGAAGTAATCATGTAAGCCAACAAAATTTGAGCCTTCTGTAGTGATGGTATTATGCTGATATTTGTGTTTGTTGCAAAAGGATGATCACTTAAATGAATTCTACCTGCCCTAAAGCTGGGGATAAAAAATGAGAAAGCTGTGTGTGCTGCATTTGTCTTAAATGTCTTGTAAAGCTGGAAACTATAAAGAATGCAGTTTCTTAGTGTCTGGGCAACTCTTTCTGTGCTACAGCAGAGAAGTGGAGATCAGGGTGCCCAGATAAAAGGGAGTCAGTAACCCCTTTTTGTGCTAGTTTTCAACTTTCAATTAACCATTAAAAATTATCAAATAAAATATGCAAAACACTTTACAAATATTACAGAAGAATGTGTTTATATTTCCTGCACTTATAATCTGTAATCAGCTATAAAATTGATGAGCATGGCTACCAATCTGTTCCAGATGGACATGGGCATTCCTCAGTCTGTTATTGATTCCATTGATTGCTGAAAAATAGCCCTTAAACGTTCTTAAAGTGAAGGTTTGTTGCCAACATAGAAACAGGGTATTAATTTGGTAGGTCTGGTAGTCCTGTCTTAGAAATTGAAACCTGCACATCCTTAAAATTAAACAGTCTGTAGTTTTCCTGCTTGCTAAGGGACTAGACTAATCCTGTGCATGGGGAATAGCTCTGCGTAATGTCTGTGCAATAGCAGCTTAATGAATCTACCCTACCAGTGCAGGGTTTCTTTTAAAATTTGTGCTGCTAAAATAGTGGTTGGGTTTACTTCTTAAGAGAAGCGGGACACTGATGACTGGATCAGATTTATATTTGAGTAAAATGTTGATAATGGACACTGAGGAAGGTAAGAGAGAGTCCATGTCTCTGAGTCTAGTGACAAGAAGTATCATGTTGTATTTGTATTTCTATGAGAAGATCAGTACAGTTTCAACTAAGTCAAATTAAAAGCAAGGTAAGCAAGGTAACAATTCTACATTTTGTCAGTTAAGAATCGCACAGCTTTTAGGTTTTCTATAAAAGGCAGTTTTCTTACTTATTTTCCTGTACACCTCTAACAAATAGCTCTATCTTATCTTAACCAATTTACAAACAGTTTACTTGAAAAATATCTCTTCTTCAAATATACAGAAAATATATTTTTCTTTTGTTTAGCAAATAAAAAACCCTAATCGTTATTCAAATGCTGGTCACATTTTGGTATCATGGAAGTGAGATTGGATTCATAGTGAAACACATCTTTAATACATTTGGGTTTATATTATTATTATGTTATAGAAATCTGAGATACTAACTTCTTAGCTATGTTTTGTATGCTATAAAACATGATTTCATGAAAGACTGAAATTCTCTCACAAAGGTTTTAAAGGCTTAACTTAGTACCTGTTCCATATGTGACTAAGGACACCTTTGTCTTTGGATTATCTGTGGAAGGATTTTTCACTAAAGAGCAAATGTAGTCTGAAATGCTCATGGCTGTTCTCTCTCAAGCCTTGGTGCAGTGTACAATGCAAGAGGAGTCAGCATAAGTCTTTCTGGGGAGCTGTTTCACAAGGCAAGGATTCAAGTGCTTGCTTTGCTGTGCCTGGGTTTATAGCACTGCTAGAGTGCTTATTTACTTTGAGTGGGATCTACATAGTTCCAGATCTAGTCTCTGCATTTCAGTTCCTAGCTGCAAATCCATTGTTTATCAAGGAATAACAGAGTGAGAAGATACTCAAGTGTGCAGGAGGCTTGGATGCTCTAGTGGTGAAAACAGTACCTGCAGAGAAGCAATAATAGTGTCTTTCTATGATATTGTTTCAGTGAGCTGAGACCTACCTTACAAGAGCATGAGAATCAAGTCAAAGTGAACTAGTACATAGTACCAACTAGAGCTTAGTAGCAAATGGTTTGGGGAAAAATTGTAAGAGATGGTCAAATTTAACATAGTAGTTCTCCCATGATATTTGTTCGACTTCTATCTATCCATGTTTCAGAGATTTTTGAGCTGATTGTAGGGTAGGGGGAAATAGTATTGAAGGGGATAGAGAGAACAGTGCGGAGAGGAAACAGATGATAAAAGTAAGTGGGAACTTGTGGAATTGTTTACAGGAAAAACTGGAAAAGGGCTAGTGAAATGACAGACTAGGATTTGGGGAGGACCTTCATGTGTAAGGAAAGAGAAGGGAGAGTGGGCACAAAGGGTTAGGTAAATTCACAAATGCTCATTGTATAATGCAAGCAATATAAAAATGTGAAATTTTAAAAGTGATGAAAAATTGTGGAGCAGGCTAACATCTTGAAAATAGTTGGTGGGAGAGCTGCAAGATCTATGAATTGTTCTTTCATCTTCAGAGTATTAAGTAAATCAAAGTGCTGGAAGATGATATAGATAAAATTAGTAAGTGTGTAAAATGACCCATTTGATTGAGACAGTGTGTCATTACCATCTTACAGGTTCTGCAAGGCAGTTAAGGGTACTCTTTGTGGTAAGAGCTGGAGACAGACTATACTAAAATCTGAATGTGTAGGCTGATAACCTTATTAAATAACTTCTACCAGGAGCAGTCCTACAGAAGTCAGTGGAGGTCATTGTGGAGCGAGGCTCTATTCTGTGTACATAAGGGTAATAAAATCTCACTTATTAATTTGAAAAACTTCTCATGACAGGGAGAGAACAGCCAAATCAATATGGAAGGGAAGATTATTCCCCGACAAATTCAGTTATCATTGGTGATGAAGTAGCTAATCCAGGTAGTTACTGTGAACATGACAACAGTGGTAAGAAATGATTGAATATTTGCTGAACTGTTGTTTATGCTGAGGAATCATGTTTTACAAAGATAGAAATTTCCTCACTATAAACCCTACAATTTTGTTCCTTCACCTGAATAAGGGTATATGTGTGAAAGGAGAGGACTGAGCACTGCACGTAATGAAATGTAGTAGTGACCATTTGATTGCCTCAGCAGGCTGAGGATGGCTACACCATAGCATAGACGTCAGCTTACCAAAGCCTGGACCTCAGCTCCCAGGGGACCACCAGCAAAGGACAAAGCTGCCAGTCATGGGAAGGACACTTTACTACTGAGTAAGAGGGGTGTGCAGTGTGCCATGCTGTCATGGGCACCATCCACATGGCCAGCAAGAGTTAGTGGAATCAAAGCAGGTGTCAAGGGCTCTCTGTGGTTGCAGGCGTTCAGCCAGCTCTGTGTTGGCTCATTTCCTTTTGAGCAATGGATATTCCTGTGATTGCTTTCAGTGGAAATGGGCCAGCAACTATTAAGGGTGGTGCATTCTTTCTGAGAAACGTCAAATGGTGAGGAATTTTGCAAGGAGGGTTGTTCATGGAGGAGGTCCATCCCTACGCCAAGTCTGATATGCTGGGCATTTCCATGGTGTATGAGAGATCCCCACATCAGGGAGCAGGAAGAGCTTCCATTGGTTCTTCTGTGCACAAAGGGAGTATGTTAAATGTCAAGTGATCTGCAGAGTGACATCTCCCTGCTTTGCCACTCTACTATCAACCAGGCTGTCATAGGCATCTGTTCAGGAGTTTTGTTTGTGTTGGAACACAAATATGTCCGTATGTTACTGTTTGGGAAATGTAAACTAATAAATTCTGATATATTTTAATAAATTTAATTTTAATTAATTTTTATGTGCTTATGAGCTTGAGAGCATCAAAGGTAAAGTTACATGGGAAAAAACACAAATACTGATAGAGGTCTCAGTGTCTGAATCTGATCTGCCTTTTTTTAAGATGGAAGGGAAAGCATTTCAGAACATACATGATAAAACATTTTTTAAAAAAAGTTATTTTGTTAAATAAAGGTGGAAATGATTATTATTATTGTGTTAAACATTGGCCATTTCCCATTCCCACACTTTTTTTTCCCCTTTCAGATGCAAAAGGTCCTGACATAATAGAGCTGGGATTTTTAAATGAACAGCACAGAACAATTAAAATTAGATGCTTGCAGTGATGGAAAATTACCATTTTCATTGATGTTGAGGTGAAGTAGATTGCAGAGCTAATTCACAGGAGGTCTTTTGAGTACCATCACATTGTTTATCCTCCAAAATTTGGCATATATTTTTGCTAGCTCATTACTTTGAAAGAAGTACTTGATGAGTCCCAGAATTTCAAAAATAGAACAGAATGCAATAATTGAAGAAAGATTTCCCACCCCCCCCCCACCCCCC
>NW_009631725.1:15056-31118 GCF_000690535.1 Cariama cristata
TTCATAATAGAAAGTGAAAGCGGGAACAATTGCAGGGATGGAAAGGAGGCTTTGTTTCTAACTTGGTTTCCTACAAAGACAGGGTGTAAATGATAACTTTTGAGGTTGTGCCTGTATCCTCCTGTGTTCTTGCTGCTTTTACCCACTTTAAGACAGGCTATTCTGCCTTTTTTGAGTCTAGGACAATTTCAGTCACCCAACTTTCAAAAGCAAACTTTCAAAAAACTTCTTTGGAAGTGAGCTACAGCACTGAGTTTGGAACAGTTGACCGGGGACAGGTAAAGGGACAGAAACTTTTTAACATGGCAGTGTTGACAGGAAAAAATTTATTATCCTTGGGAATATATCCAAGTCCAGTACATCAGAGATAGGTTCAGTAAGGTTCAGTAGATCAATCCAGTCTGGTGGGTGAATATATGCAACCGTGCAGACATATATGACTACGTATATATATATATGTATGTATGTATCTACGTATATATATATAAATTCAATTGTTGAGTAAACATCCAGAAGCTAACTCATCTAGTTTCTTTAAACTGTACAAATCGACTGCATCTGATAGTCCCACTGAGCCTTTAGAAAGTGGCTGAGAAGGCAAAAAAGGATGGAAAAACCTCTAATTACAGCTGATATTAGGGATTTTTTCCTTAACTTCTAATGGTATGTGTAATATATGGAAGACTCAGTCTGAAAATATTTACTAGATGCTTCTGTGATCCATTAATTCAACTTTAAACTATGCAATACTATTCGCAGTTCAGGTGCTTGCAGCCAAAAATTATTTTTTTTATTGCTTCTCAGGAAAAATAATGTGTTTTCATCATTTAGAGACCTGTATGTAACCAGAATGCAGTAACTCAGATTAACTCATCATGAAAAAAGCCTCTCCCTTAAAATACTTTACACTAAATGTACAATTAAAGGAGTTTTATCTTGACTTGAAAACCCAGCTGGAAGATTATTCTCTTCCCCCAAATCCTCATATACCAGCTACCGGTCTTCTCAAGCAAGTAAAAGTGTAATTGTTTTTAATGCTCTAGGTGTCTCTTCTGCATAGCATTGAGCAAAGGAGCAACATTGCATTTCCTGATTAAGAATGGATTTATTAGCTTCTCCATAGCCAATATGTACACTAAAGAAGACAGGTTTTAGCTGTTTAACTCAGATTCCTTTGTTCAGTCAAAGTGAACAACATGGTTGCTTCAAAATTACAGGGACATGTTAGACTGATGGGGGAGTTGAGGGACAATATTTAATTTCAAGGTGTGTTAGTGCATTTAATATTGTATTTTTGAAAGAAACAAAAATTTTTGACGTCTTGGAAACGTGACAGTGATCCCCAGTCAGAAATCTTTGATTTTTTTTTTTTTTTGTTAAAAAATATTGCTCTAAATCAGAGCAAAAATGTTTGATTTTGTTTTGCTTTGCAAGATTTCTCATGACCTGACAGTTTACAGCTGAGCTCTATCACATGCAGAACCAGTGCGTGGTTCTCTTATTCTTTCTGTAAATCTTGCAAGTACTGTTTAAATCAAAATATGGCTTTGGATTAACAGCCTGTGTTTTACTTTCTTCACATAAACATAGACGTCAAGTATACAGTAAAACTCATCTGAGTTATGTCAGAAAAAATGTTGTTCTGCTTTGTATTTCACTGTATACTAAGCCCAGTTTAAAATGTTTTTAATATAGCTCTGTTCCCATAAAATTCAAAGATAGTATTGTTAGAAAACTGGATGTCAAAATACTCGTTTGTAGGCTCTATCAGTTTACCATGCATCTTCTCTACATCAGTTTCTTCTGAGAAATGCAAAGGATAAGTCTTTCAACTGTATACTGTCTTGATTTGCGTTTGTTGTTAGAAAGTCTTTCTCCTGCTAACTAGTTTTTTTGTCTAGCACAGCATTTTACATTTTAGCTGGTTTTGAGAGGCAGCTCTACTTTGAAATAGAAATCTTCTGAAAAGTACCTAAATCTGCTGGAATATGTGAACCTGCTGAAAATGATCTGAAAAGGACTGTTTTAAGTCCCAGGAACTCAGCTGGGTTGCTGAGGCTTTGTGTTTGTAGGGGGAAAATCCTGTGTGTGTAGGTGCTCACATGGAGAAAACTGTATGTGTTTTGTTTTACTGTTGTAGCTGCTTCATCTGAAAATTGTGACAGGAGCCTGATGTGATCATCAGCAGTACTGGTGACAGGCCTGCAGACCAGAATAAACTCTTTGTAATATGCTCTTATTAATGAAAGCAATCTGTACTTTTCAGGTAATATTCATATGAAACAAACCCAGTGAAAGCAATGGCTTGATGCAGGTGGGCTTCACTGGATCAGTAAGAAATGCTTACTAAAATATTTTTTTCATCTGCAGTATCAATAGAATCCAGCTTTTTTTTCCTCCACTAGATGTTTGCAACAACTTTATAGTGTCAGGAGAAAAAAAAATCTTTTTCATTACACTTACTATCTGAAACTTTTGACTGAGAAGGTACCTAATGACTATTCCAAATTAAGACTAACATCTGGGGTGAACAGTCCTCTGACTAAACAAACAAAAGTGGAGAAAAATGCTAAACTTCATTTAATTAAATCCAGGCAGTAGGGACTTTAGAGAAAGGCTGAAGGTGTACTTTCATGATCATCTGATCACATTGTATGCAATTTAAACAGCTCTGCCTTCAGAAGGTCTGGAAAAACAGTCATTGAGAGGTTTTAGTAAGGGATCAAATGCAACAGTATGGCTTCAGAGAGGGGAAAAAGCAGACCATGAAGTCCTTGCTCGAACAAAAGTCTCAGTGGTTTCCATCTGAGCTTTCTTTCAGTAAAGATATGTCCCCACATGCTGAAATCTGATATCTAAGCTTTGTTTAAAATATGTGCTTTAAACCAAATCACCTAGGAAAAGAAAACAATAGTGATTCAGGATGGTCAACAGAAAACTTGCTAATTACCGGCACTGGGGAAAGAACTCTGCTAGATATTATTTGTTTCTCTTCAAAGGAGTGGGTTTTTTTGTCCAGTTTTATGATATAATTTTTATGAAACACCGTTTTCATTAACCCTAGATGTGCATCACCCTGTCTCATTGCCCATAGGCACACTATTATTTACAATTTTCCTTCATCCCGTTTAAAATTAAACAGCAATGATTGTGAAGTTAATATATGTTAGAGTGCCTCAGGCACATTCCAATTAAGTATTAACAAAGGTTGGAGCACTTCCAAAACATTCAGGGATTATCACTTTCAGTCATTTTCATTTTAAATTAATAGCAAGAGTTTCTTTAAAAAATAATATAGTTTCAACTGAGGGACTAATCAGGGAACTTCAGGACACACATATAGCAAACATTTGAATGAAAATTAAAATAAAAGTGGGTTATGTTCCAGTCTGCAAACACAGTACTAGGTACATGCACGTGTCTGTACAGAAGTGAAGGGAGGACTTCATGTGCATTGTCTATATCATATACTGATTTTTTTAAACACTGAACATGTGAAAACCAGAAGGTTTTTAAGAAGTCTTGGCACTCTCATTTGTTGCTTCTTGTCCATGGATATTGAGGACATACTGGTAGCAGGCACAGAAGGGATCAAGGGAAGGTATTTAACAGAGGCTGGAGATGAGTCAGAGGAAATTTTGAAATAAATGTTATTTATTTCAAGGAGGAAGAATTATGTTTCAGGTTATGGAAGATCTTGTGTTAAAAAAAAAAAACAACAAAAAAAAAAAACACCACAAAACAAAACAGTGATGTTAATACTCTGTTAAAAAAATCTGTGAGGAAGACAATGAATAACCAAATTAGTGGCTCTGGTTTATTGTGTTCTCATGTGTAGTGTGAATGCATCGTGTTTACTTTCTGCCCAAATTAGATGCTCAAAGGATAAAAGTTTCTGTTGTGTGCAGAGCTTAGTAAGACCCACACTCTATTTATAACTCACTTTTGTTTCAAATTTGAGATCTTAAATGCTGCATAAGCATTTGGCAGACTGTATTTATGGAGGTGAAAGCAGTCAGTGGAAAAAGTAGTGTGATCTTCCAAAGTGTCTAAATGCCTTTCACCCTCACTGCCAACACGGTAAGGCTCTTACCTTCTTTTGAAAATCTTGCTGAGAGATTCTGCTACTTGCAGTCAGGTTTTCTGAAGATAAACGAGAAAAGCCAAGTGAAAAGTACTGCTAAAAAGCCAGAGAAAAAAAATACAGAATCACCTATAATGCACAACTAAACTATAAGCATAAACATGATTTTTTAAATGCCATTACTAACGAGGAGTACTCAGAAGACATGTTCTATTGAAAACTGTAAACATTTGCAAGATCTAAGTGTGAAAGTTTAACAGTTCATCCAAAATATTGTGGAGTTCTGTAGAAGTTGTTGTGTTGTCTTTAGCTCTAGTATTTAATTCTAAAAATGTTTTGTAATATTTTAGCGAGATTTCTGTCATCCAAAAAATTTCATCTAGAAGAGCCAAATACCTATCAGGTTAAAATCCCTGACTACATGATTGAGAATGTTTTCCATAGATGTATTAAACCTCTGTAAGATTTTAATGGCTTGTACACTACTGAGCTATCTCCATCATTAAGGGTTCATACTAAGCTTTGTTGCCTTCCTGAATGTATGTTGCTTGGAATGTTGAATTTAATGATAATCAGTTGATTTTTGAACACTTAGTCTATAACCCAATTTATTTGAATTTTTTCATGTGGTAAAAATTAAATTGTAAGGCTAATTTAAAAAGCTTAATTTTCAATACTGTCATCCTATTTATGGTTAAAAGTTCAATAAGTTGAAATATCAACATCATGATCTCTTGGAGAGTGTGTTTTATTTTGATGACACACTGAGTTTTTGAAACAAGCAATGTTCCTGAGCGTGGCTAATTACTGCCAGTATCCAGTAGTTAGGCTGTCATGGTATATGGGAAGAAAAGCAAATAGTACAACTCACAGTTAACAAGCAGTATTTATATTGTTACTATACCAAACCCAAATTTTTGTTTAATTATGTATTACAAATAAGGCATTAATTAGTAATGTAATTCATAATACCACCAATAGATTCTTTTTACAGTTATAGCACTCAATAAAAATAGATGGGCAAGCACCATGTATAGCATTTTTCATTCCTTTCTCTTCTTGATTCAAAGGATTTCCTCTTCAGGTGGAGTGAGAAAAAGCAGTATATGTTACCCTGCTGAGATGACCTGTAAGTGTGATAAATGCAATAGAGATTTGTGGCATGAATTCTCATTTGCTGTTATGTGAACTGATGCATCAACACTTCGCATAGACTATATCCTGCTTTTTAAAACTCATCATTACCAAGAATGGATATGGGGAAGTAAGAATTTATGCAATTTGTCCCACTGAAAATCCCATTCATAAAGATCTTAAGATTAAGCTCATCTTTATAAGCATCTGAACCCTGTGTGCAAATAGCTTTTATATATATGGAATATAGTTTTTAATGTTTTGAATTTCATTTACTGATGTTGGAAGATATGGTCAGCTTGTTTCTTTCTGTACACCAGCATATATGCATTCATTTCTCTATCAAAATATGCTTTCTGAAAAACTTGTTGCTACTTCATCATGTTCCTGCAGCATTTGGAGCACAAGGTACTTGCACATGAAACCAGCACTGTGCTAGAGATTATGGGGATCTGTCACTTGTAATTTAACACGCCAAAACAAATGTCTAGCTCAACCATGTTAGTCTTCTGATTACTGATGAGTACCATAAGAAATGCTGGCATGTCTTGTTCTGTGAGGCTGATGTTTATATGGTGTTTAGAATATCCTAAAATACGATGACTCTTGTGTATGCAAAAAGTCAAGTGGTGGAATTAGGGTAAGGACAATTTTTTAAAAGTGTGATTGAAGATCTCCCTTTGTATTCCAGTCATGCTTTGAACCACACACCCTTTTTTTTTAGTGAAGTCATGCTCTGCTGTATGTATGACTTGGGACCAGTTTATGTTATGTATCGATGCCTGAGGTTGGATTGGTTTTAAACTGTTGTGCAAAGGCAGAGTAAAACAGGTACTAAGAGAGGAAAAAAAGGATAAGAAAGAAAAAAAGGCAGAGAAAATATATACTAGGGATATTTTAATATATTTAGTTGATGTTAAAAGTACAGACCTGTGAAACCAGCAAGTAGACTGGCACTAGTATCTCTGGTTGCATCACATTTATGTATTTGTCACAGAAATAACTGGAGTACAAGTTAGATGACGCCAGAGAAGGAGCAGTTTATTCCTATAGCTATAGGAGAGATTATAGAGCAGCAGAGCAACAGCCTCTGCTGATGTGAGCTCTGCCCAAATGGTGCAGTTATGGGGTTTATATACCTTTAGGGTGAATAGCCTGTTCTTCACCAACCTGTCAGATAAGCAGGCGATGGTAAATAACAGCAATTGAAATCCTTCAGATGAGGAAGCTCCAGACAGTACATCCTTTTACAAATATTGCTTTTACAAATAATCCATTTCTTTGTTAATTAAATGGTGCTGACTGGGTAGACCATTAGCTGCAAATGTTTCTTAACTAATGAGGACTGCAATGGCCTATGAGACATTAACTATTTTGCTTCCATATTTCCCCCTTCAACATTTACAATCTAACACTGTTTTTCTCTTGAATATCTAGATTACAGTAGAGGAACTGTGGTTGCCCTGCTCATGACTCCTGGGAGCCCAGGATCAATCACTGCGTGCAGCTGTGCTGTCCCATCATCCATTCTTGTCTCTAGGTTTTATAATCCTGTATGATCATTAGTCCAAGCACTTCTTCCTTTCTCTCCTTCCACATCCCCCAAAACATTCAGCATCATTTATTCTGGCCTCTGCTTGAGCCATACCTCTTTCAATCCTCTCACATAGCAATTTGCCACAATGTAAGATCGACTGAACCAATACATACACAGCCACCAAAGATAATAATCCCAACAAATTATACTTCAGTGCTGTTTCAAGCAGTTTTTCCTAACTATCCTTCCACATCTGTGAGCCGTCCCTACCAGTCAAAAAAGTTTTTCTCCAGATATTTAATGTAGCATCTAAAGTTTATCTTGAATTATAGGTATATTAATTTCTATTCTCTGATCTTGATCTGCATATGCACAGCAGGTGGTGTTACCTAATACACATATAACTTCCTAAGCAATGAGTACATAATCTAATACCATTCTGTTTTGCAGGGCTACCTGTACTGCTTGTTTTACCTCTAACTGTAAGGCTGAAACAGCCTTACCTATCTTTTCTATTACAACAGGATTTTTATGATAGCTCTTTCTAATTCTGATTCTCCTAGCCAGAGGAGGAATGCTTGTGCAAATGGGTGAAAACCAGTTTGTCAAATAAGTGGATTTTGCAGAGTGTTTTGTATTTGTATTATGAGCTGTCCTCATCATTCCTGAACATGTATTGAGATGGCAGGAAAAAAACATCTTAACAGACAAGTGCCAGTCCAAATAACGGACAGTATCTTAAAGGCACTAGAGCCACATACTCAGCATAATCATTCATTCCCTAAGGTCTTAATATAAAACCATTCTTACAGGTTAGTGTGTGACCAGTAATATAAACCCAAATGCAAAAAAAAATCCCAGCACAAATGAAGCTACAATTTCCAGAAACAACTTACAGGTTCAGATGATAACAATGAAGTCATCAAAGCCTGTAGTTTGTAGCACTTTTGTTGACGACTGATCAAAGGAAGTTCATCCGGATCATTCCTCTGTGCTGTGGCAGGTGGCCTTGTGTCTGATGGTGGCGTGACCCTTTCGCACTGGGAAGCACGGATCCAGTTGGGCAGGCCCCCTTGCACTTCACTGCAGTATTGGTAATTACCAGTACTTGATAAGGTACTTTCCAGTGCATCTGAAGTACATGTTTTTGCTGGTGTACCCTAATGTAGACCCAGTCTCCTTGTTTTGAGGACTGACAGGCTTTGGTGGTGAGTTCAGGTGAGGCTTCTTTCAGCTGTTTATGGAAAATCCTCATGCATTTTATTAATGCCTACCATCTGCCAGTTGTAAGCAGGCCTGTACGGGAGTTAAGGGCACTGTGTAAGGCAGTCACATGGGTCTACCCATTAAAATATCTCATGAGGTGACAGCCTGTGTTTTCTATTCACAATGCTTCTTATGTATATTAATAGAAGAAGTAACACATCCAGGCATTTTCAGGCCAGTCTATGCACAAACCTTTGCCAATTTGGTTTTCAAATTGGAGTTTTTTCCTCTTTGTGGCCCCACTGAATTGGGGATGATGGGCACAATGACGCTTTGGTTCTGTTTGTCAGGATACACAAGTTTTCTGCATTACTTGTCCAGTGAAACAGGTCCCCTTTTGCTGTTAGGGGGATACCAAACACAGGAATCAGTTCTCATAGGATCTTCTTTCTACAGTTGTTGCATCTGCACCTTTACAAGGACAGGCCTCCACCTATCCTGAGAATGTATCTGAAATGACAAGGATATACTCAAAATTAGAGCATTTAGGCATCCAAGTAAGGTCAACTTGCAAATTTACAAGTAGTCCCCATGGTTTAGGGTATGTGGCTATGTTTATCTTCTGCTGCTGCCCTATGTTGTTTTGTTGAAAAAGTGTCCTAAGAATATGAAGATTCAAGAATGAGAACAATATTAACAAGCTTCAATCCTTTACACTGGTAATTTCTGACAAAATGAAAGCCTCTTACTGGTCATTCAAGCTATAGAATAAGATAAATTAAATAAAAATTTGTATGAATTTTACAACAATAAATTTATGTGAACTGTAAAAAAAGGGAAATCACATATTAAGGTGCTTGAAGTTTCCTTTTCTGTTTTTAGTTGTATATTTAGATATACCAACATTTTAATGATGTAGTGATTAGCTCAGTGACTTCACTAAAGCATTCTATTACTCTCATCCAATTCCAAAATAATATTAGGAACAGACAAATAACTGAAAAATACACAAACGAGAAAAACCTGGAGCAAACCAATCCTGTCATATAGCTGCAATGCTCCCCCCTTTCTTGATGTGGGTCCACTGAATGGGCCACCCAAGCAAAGGCAGGTGTATGTTTTTCTTCTTGCTGTAGTCCCAAAGCTGTTTTGCTGGTAGTTGCAGGGAGCTGAAAAATCACTCCTTCCAGGTTCACTGCAGGGTCTTTCCTGCCTCCTGGGTAGTTGTAGTACAACTAGTGTGAAGCAATAAAGTGAACTATAGCTTGAAACCAGAGTGGGAGAGAAGTTTTTGAGCAATAAGAGTCTCCCCACTTCATCTTTACTATCCTCTCAGGAATGTCTACTCAGGAGAAATCCCTGGGCACATTACAGCAGTTGTATGGGGTTAGCGAGGTGTCTCTGTTTCAGTTGACTGACCCCACCTTCTTCATCCTTAAATACCTAATCTCAATCAGTGGTAGTCAAGTAGTTAATTCAGAGCATATTCAGTATGAACTGAAACATTTAAAGCAAAGTTCCCGCTGCTTTAGTGAATAACCTTGGTATCTCTGGCTCCCTGGAGTGCAGGGGAGTCCGAATGTTATCTCAGCATCTTTCCCCATGCTGATTCCCCTTCACCAGCAAGTGTCCTTAGCGTGTACGTTCAAGGTGTGTGTGCATGGGCAGCTGTCCTGCAGGACGGCACCGACCTGCCACCTGGCCCATGCCTGTGCCCAGATTGTTGTCATTCTAAAGAACAAAATCTTTTAAAGCATCCCTAAAAGGGCTCAAGATCCGTAGGAGAGGGAAAACCATTAGGGGAAAAAAAAAAGTATCTCCTTGGATCAAGGAATTATGCAAATATCCTTGAACACAAGGACCTCCTGTGCTACTGACAATCATATTGGCTGACACTGGTTTGCCCTGTCCAGCCATCTCTTGTTTACAAGCAGGATGGTATGCGTTTGTCTAACAGGCTCCACAAGAGAGTTCCCTTTCCACTTGGCACGTTATTTGCGGGGTCAAGTGATGTTTATTCCCCTCTAATTCACCGATTTCCTCTGTAATGCTCAGTTGTACTTGTCTCCATCAGCTTTAAATCTCAGGCTCTTGCCTTTGCAAATGAGAATTTACCTTCTCATCTGGATTCTTTACAGATTTGTACATTTAGTGTGTAGAGAGCTCAGCCTTTGCCTGATTCTCTCAAGTTTCCTCCTGTTTTGTAGCCCGTACCGTTATAGGTTTTATAGGAGGAAGTGGTCTGTTACTAATAGGAGGTCTAGCACATACTCTGAGTACCTCTTTTCATCCCTGAAGCAACAAATGCGAGTTACTAGGCCTGCAGTTTGAGCCACTTACACCTCTTAGTGTCCTCCTATCCTCCTTGCTGTTCTGTAAATATCTTTTCAATCCACTTGTTCCAATTAATGAAAGAACTTATTAGCACATGCCCTGTTTGGGTGATTGCGTAACATTTTAGAAGTTTGGTTACAAATTTATTACTATAGGCTCGTTAGCAAAGGATCAGTCCCCACATCACATGAAGTTTATATACATGTAATCTTGGGAGTAGTCAGAACGGGACCAGATCCTGCCAACTACACCTGATGATAAGGGATGTGAGGAGCATGGTTGCCTGCTCCAGCCCCTCCGTCCCAGGGCTTCCCCTGCCCGGGCTGTGGGACACAACTGCCCCTTTCCTGAGTGCAGGTTCAACCAGTCTCAAAGCTGCACATGTAGCCCAGAGACACACACACAGGGCACACTGACATAGCCAGTAACAGACAATAGACCAACACAGAGAGGCTGCTGCCTTCATCAGCGCCTACATATAGGTATGTAACATAAACATATAGGCAGGTAACATAAACACAGACAACCCAGTCCCCTTCCTCCTCTTTGGCTGGTGGAGGCAGAAGGTCATTAGTGCAGGTGGGCGCACACACACATCCCTCGAAACTGGTGTATCTCCTCTGTCCTGTCAGGATCCCTACCTGCATCCCAACCTGCTTCATGGGTCTGTTATTCACCGGCTGGACTTGCCTGATGCACCAGACACACACACACACACTTGCACGCTCGTCCAGCAGGTGCTTCATACTCAATTAATTTTCCACTTCAGCGGACGTTTGTAAGATTTCACCTTTTCAGGCAAAAGGAAAGCCGCACTTTTTCAGCAGCTGCCGGGTGGGGTTTGTTTGTTTGTTTGTTTGTTTGACTTGGGTTTTTTTGATTGGGTTTTTTTGGTTGGGTTTTTTGGTTTTTTTTTTTTTTTTTTTAGCTCTCCCTTAAGTTGCCTTACTTGATCTTTCACTTTTTCCTGAAAGTCTCTCTCACTTCTGGTTTGGGATCCTGTTTTCCTTTTGGAGGCCTCCTCATATAAGTAAATGCATCCCACTGAACTGAGGTACCTTAGGTCCTCTGGACTCCAAGGCACTCCTGAAGTGCACTATTTTATCTAAGTTAGGATACCTTCCATAGGAAGCTTACCTGCCTGCAGATTTTAGGAGAGCAATACGTACACATAAAACATGCTGGAGTCCCTTTTGGTGTACCAGGACATCCCCTGGTTGTCTCATTCCGATTTTCACACATTTCAATGAGGGCACCCATGTTGCCTGGGTATCAGCTCTCTGTTTCTGCTGCTGAGGTGTCTCTCCAGCCTGACAGATACCAGAGAGTTAAAGGAAAACAGACAAGACCCATGGGAGGGTCTTCCTGATGACAAGGAGGGCTTGGAGCCCAAGCCCACCATGCTGGTCAAGGTCAGGCTGATAGCATTGGCACCCAAGAAGTCTCATGCTAGAAGCTGGCAGTTGGTTTCTGGACTGACCGGTATTAAAAGCTGGGTGCAACCATCGCCACAGGCCACCAGAACAGCAGACGATGCTGGGCCAAAGGCCCAGGAGGGGTTTCAGGAGGTGTTGTACTGCTCCAAGGGGCAACAGGGGGTTTTGGAAGGGAACAGCCTGCCATCCTCCCCAACCAAGTCAAAGCACGGTCTTTTGCCCTGAAATAACAGGAATACAATTTAAATGAGGTCAGAGCAGGAGCAGTTTATTGCTATAGGAGAGACCACGGAGGAGCAGCATGACAGCTCCTGCTGATGTGAACTCTGCCCAAATGGGGCAGTTATGGGGTTTATATACCTTTAGGGTAAACAGCTTGTTCTTCACCAACCTGTCAGATAAGCAGGAGGTGGTAAATAACAACATCCTTCAGACAAGGAGGCTCCAGACACGACATCCTTTTACAAATAATCCATTTCTTTGTTAATTAAATGGTGCTGACTGGCAAGACCATTAGCTGCAAATGTTTCTTAACTAGTGAGTCCTGCAAAGACCTATGAGACATTAACTATTTTGCTTCCATATATTCCTATTGCTGTTCAGCAAGGAGAGGTAATCTTGACAGTATACAGGTTTTGACAATATCTTACTTATAAAGTAATACATGACAGAGATACCAAAACTCAACTGATCTAAATCTTACAGTTCTGCTGAACTGAGCGGAGCTGTGTGGAGTCAAAAGGCAAATAGATTTTTAACCACTTCATGTAATGTATGTTTTAAAAGCAGCTGCCTTTGTAACTCTGTTTTCAGAAGTAGAAAGTAAAGTGTCATTGCTACCTTCTTGAAGGAAGGCATTTAGCAAAGCATTTGACATCTAGAGTTCTGTTCTTTGCCAGTAAATGGAATTATAGTGTTGCAACTGAATTTATATCTACATATATGTGTCAGTTAGACAGTTACAAAGATTGCTGTGATGAAGTGTTTAAAAGACTGATGAATCAGGTCAGTTTTAAACTCTACAAAAAGCTTTACTAAATTCATTCATTAGCAACATGATCCTTAGTAAAGATCATTTCTTACACAGTTTTAATCTTGATAACTGCATATACAAACATGTAAGTCTTCCACACTAGTGTCCTGAGTGAGCTATGAGGATGCAATACCAAAAGACTGATGTTATATAGTTAGGGCTGATGGCTGGGGTACGTGGTGGCACTTGGTCATGGAGGTCACAATGATCAGGCCTGAGAGCCGTTGGACAGGAGAAGCCAGAACCAGAGTGTGTTTGTCCTCTTTTTTTTTCTCCAGCTTTCTTTGCTGCGGCCTGATGGTTTTAAGCTATTGCCCCCTGCCTGAAAGAGGGTCTCTGCTTCGTTACTGATAATCTTGTATCCTTTTGTCTTGCTATTAATCTTTGTCTGTTCAGAATGATATCCTGCCTCTTTGCGGTTCTCTGTGCTTATAGTGTCCTTTGTCTGGCCACTTTTGTTCCTTGATGTCTCTTCTGGGCAGCTGCACCCGTATTTCCCACTTCAGTGATCACCTTGCTCATACAGTTATGCAAAATTTTGTTTGGATATGCAATTGCAATGTTAGAATTGTTAGTTTGACTATTTTAGTACCTTTATACTGAGATTCAATGTTAATTACGTCCTTTTGGGTACATTTATAATTTACAGGTGTCATAGACCCCTGCTTTGCTACAGTAACTTTTATTTTTCTCTGGATGGTATGATATTATCTCTCCTGCCACACAGTACTTGCAAGCAGACACTGTATTAAGATGATGCACAGCCCAGTAAAGTAAGTTTTGCTCCTGCAGCAAATTCATGATCATTACCACAGGAAGCTCTTCCCTTCACCTATCATTTCTACCTTCATGGTCTATGCAGCCAGCCATCGTGGAACCCGTGTTCTCCTGAGATTTGCAAGAGGAAATAAATCTTTCATGGATACCACAGCAGATTGGAAATAGCTGTGCTTTAGATATTTCTCTCACTGCTGCTTTGTCTCTTCCATGACTGCCATGAAGAAAACCAGAAAGAGTTAAGCAAACTTTCCATTTAAAACCCAGAGCTGTAGAACTTGCTAATGAGTTATCTCATTACTTCCACATTTACTAGGATTGTTCACTGAATCAGAGTTCATTTATTTTTTTCCCCAAACATTGTTTTGATTTTAGTTTTGTGGGAGTGTAGTTTGATAGTGTTCTGTCAAGGCTAGCAATTTTACTAATAGCAGATCTATAGAAAATATGGCTTTTGGAGAAGGGTAAAGGAGTTATCAACAGTTATGAACAATGGAATTATAACAAAGCCATGACAAACATCTGATTAATAAAACGGGTCACCTGTAAATCAGTGGTGACTTGTTAACACCTTGAATAGGCCAGAGGGCTTACTTTCATGAAAGAAGGGCAACAAAAATGCATTTACGATTGAAATGGCACTGGAAGTAGCTAAGAAAATCTTTTAAAACGTAAAGGTAGATGGAGAAATTGAGTAAGAGGAGAATCAATAGGAAAAAGTAGGCTGTACACTACCATGTTGTCTAACTTTATGATTTTTTTTTTTTAAAATAAAAGCATTAGATAGAAACCATTATGGTACTTGGAAATCCAAACATTAATTTCAAAGAGATGACAAGGTGATGCTTGTAGGCAAAGCCTGCACTGGCTTATTTAGTATTCAAACAGTAAGGTCATAGTGAAGGAATGAAGAGACTGCAGAGAAAGTTTTGGGTGTTTTGTTCTTTAGTCAAAATTGATTTAACTGGACATTTTGTTTGTTTATGAAGACCTAAAGTCAGCTTGAAGAAAAAGAAAAAGGGTTCCTCCCACTCCATGGACAGAAAAAAAAAGAAAAAAAAAACAACCTGAAAAGCATTAAAAATCCTGGTATAAATTCCTTTTTTTCTTGGAGATTTTTAAGAGTTTGAGAGCAGTAATAGGATCAAAGTTCATCTGACACTGGGTAGTTTTGAAATGCTACAAGTACTTATTAGCAGGGATGCTTTTTACTGCTGAGCACTCTCTCCATGTATTCCCAGATTATTCTTACTGCAAATATTGTTAATACAATGTAGCCCAGATAATTTTATAAGCAAAATACAAAGTAATGAATTACAGGTAGAACAGAGAAGTCTTTTTACCAGACTATCAGAGCTTCATCAGAACTAGAGTAAAAACTCTTGCTATTACTCATGCAAAATTGTATAATGTCTCAAGAATTTTTTGCTGAAACCAGACCCACCAAACCGATCAGGTTGTAAAACACAAATAGACATGTGTTATGCTTGCAAAGCAACATGTGCATGCATTTTATTTTACCTTCCAGTGGGCAGCATCTGTAGGAAAGTGCCTTTGCAGATAGTCATTTGTCTAACAAGAAAAACCTCCTTGAAGTATCCAAACTTTGAGGCTTTTGTCTTTCCACTGCACATTGTATGCACGGAAAGCTTCATCCTAGGAGCTCAGTACTGATGATGGAGATTTCTGTTTCAAGGTTTCTGGTTACTGTTTGAGCTAGTATATTGCTCAGGAGCTCCTTTTGCCCCCAAATTCCACTGTTATTAATTTTACTTATTGTCTGCTACTCTACATTTTTTGGGGGTTTTGATACAAATGATATAGGGGTGCGGAGAATTTCCCCGTCTTGAGCTAAAACAAGCTGACATAAAAATATGCCAGTGTAATTAACTATGGAGAGCTGGCAGTGAAACTCCAATTCTTTCTTATGTTGGCTTTACTAGATGGGTGAATTCATGCCAAACGACAGTAGAAGCAACTCCTTAATTACCTTTGCTGGCTTCAGTCAAGACTTGGAAAGATCTTCAGCGTGCTACCACCCCACAGGTGTGTGCTGCAGAGAACAGAAACACATTGTTGTGTAGTCAGTTCCAAGATGCATAACTTCAGTTGAGGAGCACTGTATCAAACGGAAGGAAGCAAGCAGGGAGGTCTTTTTAAGTCCCTTGCAAGGCACTGCAGCAGGTAGGTGCAAATGAATGAAAAGGAGAGAAAGATTTTAAAAAAACACTGTCTGTACTGTGTTTTCTCCTAGTGTCTCTTGAGCTTGTCTGACTGAAAGACAGCAGACAGAGTATATTGACTCCAGTGCTTATTGTGATCATTTAAAAATGAATGGTGAGTCTCGGTCTGTCACTCTTGTAAAGTCTTTTAATGATAACTCTGTGGAGCTATCATGGGAACAGATTCTTTTCACATCACAGGAAGTATGCTTTAACTATTGTTAAAAGATTGTATCAAAGCAGGTTTTCTTAAATATTCAGTTTTACTCTAATACGAAAACGTAAAAGCCAGTGTGAGT
>NW_009631725.1:31149-44472 GCF_000690535.1 Cariama cristata
GGGAAAGACAGAGAAAGGCCAGTAGGATACACCAGCTGATGAGTGCTTTGCATTGCTAGAGAATGTTTTGTTCCATCTACTGTAAGGAGAAACCCTAATTTCTGGTGAAATAGGCAATGATGTATGTACTGTTTTAAATCTTCTTAGTTTTGTTTTGTTTCTCTATCTATTAGTTAAAATTACTGACTTTGAGATCATGAGGCTTTATCTGCTGTTATTATAGCCCTCCTGGATATGATCTGGTGTGTTAGATTAAAGGGGAAAATATAATCTTAAAAAAACAAGGTGCCTTCAAGAAGCCTTCAGATTTGTTCCTTCTCTGCAAGAAGGCCTTGATCTCTGAAGGTATAGTCTGCTACCCTGATGAGAGTTAAAAGAACAGAAAGCACTGTGCAAGACTAAGTTTCAGGTTCAAGTCAGTTGTTCTGCCTTGGGGTCATCCAGACAGTGGAGCAGGACAGAGGCTTTGCTTTTTCTGGAATGCAATGACTTTTTTGGTTAGAATAAATGAACAGCGTCATGGGATTTTTCAAAAAGGAGAGGGAATTAGCGATGAAAATTCCCAGAATATGGAGTGATAAACATGATAGTTTCTGCCACAACTTACATTTTCAATAATGTAAGCTTTGTAACTTGATGTTAAACTCAAACCTAAATAGCACAGTACTTAAAAACATAATGCAAAAGTCCACAACAATTACATTAGGTGTAATGAGAGAACGAGTTAAATGACCTGGAGTATTAGCAGCATTGTGACCTTACACAAGCTGACAGGCATTAGGCTGATATTGCCCTTCTTACCATTAAAAGAAGCTCTAACTAGTGCATGAAAATTGTGAGACACACTTTAGCCTTTGAACATCTCAATGAATGAGAAATGAAATGACAAACAGTAGCCCAAAGCCTCAGTGACATGCAATTAGAAAGCAGAATGTTTTTTTACTTTAACTTGGGAAACAGTTGGAAATAAGGAAAAAAGTCATTACTGAATTTATAGGTCAATTTCAAACTGGTGAGCTAAATTTGTCTTTCTTCTTTTCATAACAAAATTTACCTTGTTTTAGCAAGGCAAGTGACTTTTGCTAGTACATTGGTTGTGTAAAATCCATAAGTGTGTTGCATTTTTGATCTAATATGCTGTGCATATTCTACAATACTTATCTCCTGGTCACAATTCTGTCAATATAACAGGATTTTGTTTTGCATGTCAGGCAAGTATTAGCTCAACTGTTTCTTATTATACTCTTTAAGCTGAGTAGCGTGCAAAATCCCACTGGCTTTTATTGAAGCATCTACACCCTACAACTCAATGCTGTGTTAACTACATCTCCGCTATTTTCCAGACCAGTGCAGGTGATAAAGTGCAATGAGTAGCTGCAGAGAGACTCAAAT
This sequence comes from Cariama cristata, assembly GCF_000690535.1. NCBI lineage: Eukaryota > Metazoa > Chordata > Aves > Cariamiformes > Cariamidae > Cariama > Cariama cristata. The sequence goes on from NW_009631725.1 coordinate 32,542, forward strand.
GCAAGCTCTGATAGGTGTTTTGATTCATGATTTGAAGAGGGCTGAACAGTTGTGGTCTGCTGCATGCCTGGTTGCCCTATACAGTGACTACATGTTGGAACTATGCTGCTTCTCTTTCTAGAGTTAATTCATTCAGTACCAGCTGAGGAACTGCTGCTTGATCATGTATTATGCCATGCAGACATGCCATTGGGCTGCTAAATGACCTTTAAAATTGAAGAAGTGGCTCTCCAGTGCCACACATTATTTGAAACATTCTCAGGACAATACCTTGCAAGATTTCCTTTTTTCATCCTGTGGCTATTCAAAATTTGTATTTAGTCCTACAGACTCCAGATCTAAATTAGTGCAAATTCAAAAGAATTTTATAGACATGCCCTGAATGCCAGGGTGCCATAGGGGCTGGGGGCTGCTGGGGGCATTTATACAAAGACAACAGTCTTTGGAATACCAGGGTTGAACAGGTCAGCCTAGTCTATCCTCTAGTCTGCTGAGTCTGAGGATGGCACAACTTTGCATGTGGAGGAGCTTTAGTGCTTTCCATTACCTCCCTGACAGTCACGGCTGAAATGTTCAAGAGACAGTGCTTGGGTAGGCTGGCAGAAGGAATGGGTAAAGCTGAAACTTGGAGTAGTGACAAGAGCAGCATAACACCAGGGATGTCTGCCCTGGGGGAAGAGGTAAAAAACAGCACCTTGAACCAAGACAGCATAGAGAGTGCAATATAATAAAGAGACAGTGATGAGGAATAGATCCTTTGTAAGTTACACAGAGGTGTGAGAGGAAGACTGAGTTCAGGAATAATATGAAACTCCATTGATTTTGATTTAACCTTTTCTTAGGTTTTCTCTTGAGGGTTTCTGTCTCTCTTCTCTCTCCCTTCCTTTAGAATAGTTTTGTTTGGCTAATACTGAATCTCAGTCCTTTCAGGAGTGAATACACTGTTCATCCTGTTGCATGGAGGTACCTTCCAATATTGTGATGAAGTAATCTGCCTCTGCCAAGCTATGACTGCTCAATGAGCATGTCTGCCCCAAGGTTAACATAAGACCCAAAGGGAAAAGGTTAAAAGGTTTTATTAAATTTTTGCCTTTTGTTTATCATGGATGAAGAAGATGAATGCCAGAAGTAAAATGCATTTACTTTACTATCGCTCATTAAAGGTTGTGCTTTTGATGGAGAGCATACCTGTCTTTGTCACTGTGCCTTGGCTTATGTCTGATATATTGTCTGTGAACCTATCTGCTATGGACATCCAAGAAAGATGTTCAGAAACTTCAAGTGAAAAGGTTTCCTTTTCTTTTCTCTTCATAAATAATTGGATTTTTTTTTTTTTTTATGTCAACAACATCTGATTTGATAAAATTATTATCAAAATAGATAGGCTTAATGTTGCAAATCCTGATTGGAATATTGATTGAACAAACGAGTCAGGTGAAACTGACAACCTGCAAAGAGCAGAAGATGAGTGTAGAAGGATCCCAGACTCCTTAGTGTTGACATCTGTTTGCCTCATGAAAATGAAAGAGAATTGTATGCCATGTACAGAGATGACTAGTGGAGTCATTGGGCTGTATTTTCTCACTGACATCTACTTTATATTGCAATGACCACATGGGTATCATGGAACTTAGTCCTAATTTTCATAGACATAACTGAGAGGAGAAGCAAGTTCTTGGGCTTTTTTTTTCCCCACCCTATTTACAATATTGGCTAAAGCATAATGCAAACTTCCTCTCTGGCCGTACAGGCATCTTTTCTCTTCAAAGCCCAGTCTCTGTGTGAGACAGTTCTTGTTCAGTGAGCACAGAGGCAGCAGACTAAATGATTCTGTATGTGTGATGAACTAAGGATAAAATACAAGATTAATCCAAGAGCATGAAAAATTATCAATTAAGAATTCTCATTAGCTGTATTTGGTACCTTAATTGGCCTTTTTGACTGTGTAATCTCGGCTGATAATTATTTGTGGCACTGGCCCATTCCTTTGTGAATATTATCTTGTAACTAATTGCAGAAACTGATTTCAGTCTTTTTATCCTTCCTTTCTATACAGCAGTGCTTTCTTGACTTTTTAAAGTGTAAATAGCATACCTTACATTTATTTTAAAATTGTCAATAAGTAAAGACTAGTCGCATCAGTGACCAAAGATAAAGGAAAATCCTGAAGGGTCTTGTCCTACAACTTGAATCCTGTATTGTGTGATCTTGAGTTAGGATGGGGGTTGTAAGTGAAATCCTGCCCTTTCAGAAGTCTGTGAAATTTAAGACTTTGCTCTCTGTAGAACCAAAATTTCTTTGCGAGTGTGCTATTTAGTTTTTGGTAAAGTATATATTAATCATATAAAGTGAAGCAAAAGGAATGCAGAAGATTATATTTAAGATTCTACGTCACCGTAGATAGCCTGATCTGTGGCTGAGTGGTGTGAAGAATATCTCTCCTATTAAAATCAACACATAGTAAATGTCTGTATCTTCTATACAATTTCAAAACGTATTTGGAAAATTATTGATTGACAACTTCATATGTGCAGTTCTAGGATGGTTCGATAGTGTTCATAGTACAGCACTGTTACAGTCAAATTATCTCATTAGTATGTTCAAAAAGAACAGATTAATCAACTTTCATGATACTAAAACTTAGAATCATAGAATCATAGAAGCATTGTGGTTGGAAGAGACCTCAAAGATCATCAAGTCCAACTGTATACCCAATGCCACCATGCCCACTAAACCATGTCTCGAAGCACCACATCTAAACCGTTTTTGAACACCTTCAGGGATGGAGAGTCCACCACCTCCCTGGGGAGCCCATTCCAATGCCCAACGACTCTTACAGTGAAGAAGTTCTTCCTAATATCCAAGCTGAACCTCCCCTGGCTCAACTTGAGACCGTTTCCTCTTCTCCTATCACTAGTTACCGGAGAGAAGAGACCAATGCCCACCTGGCTACAACCTCCTTTCAGGTAGTTGTAGAGGGCGATAAGGTCTCCCCTCAGCCTCCTTTTCTCCACACTAAACAACCCCACCTCCCTCAGCCTCTCCTCATAAGACTTTTTCTCCAGGTCCTTCGCCAGCTTTGTTGCTCTTCTCTGAACATGCTCCAGCAGCTCAATGTCCTTGTAGTGAGGGGCCCAAAACTGAATATAGGATTCGAGGTGCGGCATCACCAGGGCAGAGTACAAAGGGATGATCACTTCCCTAGTCCTTCTGGCCACACTATTTCTGATACAGGCCAGGATGCTGTTGGCCTTCTTGGCCGCCTGGGCACACTGCCAGCTCATGTTCAGCCGGCTGTCGACCAACACCCCCAGGTCTTTTTCTACCAGGCAGCTTTCCAGCCACTCGTCCCCCAGCCTGTAGCATTGCCTGGGGTTGTTGTGACTGAAGTGCAGGACCTGGCACTTGGCCTTGTTGAACCTCACACAATTGGTCTCAGCCCACCGATCCAGCCTGTCCAGATTCCTCTGTAGAGCCTTCCTACCCTCAAGCAGATCAACACTCCTACCCAGCTTGGTGTTGTCTGCAAACTTACTGAGGGTGCACTCGATCCCCTTGTCCAAATCATCAATGAAGGTGTTAAGCAGAACAGGCCCCAAAACTGAGCCCTGGGAAACCCCAGTGGTGACTGGCCGCCAGCTGAGTATAGCCCCATTCACCACCACTCTCTGGGCTCAGCCAACCAACCAGTCTTTCACCCAGCAAAGGGTATTCCTGTTCAAGCCATGAGCTGCCAGCTTCTCCAGGAGAATGCCATGGGAGATAGTGTCAAAGGTCTTGCTAAAGTCCAGGTAGACCACATCCACAGTCTTTGCCTCATCCACCAGGCAGGTCACCTGGTCATAGAAGGAGATCGAACTTGCTCAAAATTTTCCTCTAGATTGGAATCCAGTAGCTTCTGAGATACAAAACAGGTAGCTGTAACTTTTTTTTAATTTGTGTTTTATTTTTTACCTTCTTTATTCTTCCATCCCAGTAGGAAGCAGAAGTACCCAACTTCATCAGAAATTCTGTTCTTACTATTTCTAACATAAACCAGGATGTTCAAAAGCTCACAGTAATGAGAAACTTTCTCACAAGAATTCAAGCCAAGTTTTGCTAGTCTGAGATGTTGCTACTGGAGTGTGGTACTCAGCAAATTTTATTATTTAGAGGTGTGCAGATGGTTTCTCATGCCTTAGATCTCTGTAAGTTCACTTCTTTCCTCTGCTAACATCAAACTTCAGTGTAAAACTCAGTTATAGCCACCACTTTTAATTGTTACTTCCATGTGCATGCAAAACTGAACTGATTTATCCTTCAGAATAAACTTCTTACGTCAAAAGCTTACCAAACACTACTTGCATTATTCCTGGATGCTCAACATGTCAAATACAGGCAATCTTGTGATTATGACAGGGTGCTAAATATATACAGGGGATTCTCACATATATGGATGTGTCCTGGGCCATTCAAATAAAGATATACAAATATGCAGAAAATACAAAGTTACGGTAAATTCTAATCCAGATCCTGATATTTTCTTTCCATGTCATATATGATTGGTAATTCACATCCAGTGTACTGAGGTAGTTTCTAAAGTGGGTAATATTGACAGAGGAATGAAAACTGTTACCTTTCTGAACAATCTAGAAGCACGGGTTTGCAGGGCTTGAGTGGAAAGCTGACTGACCTAAGCAAAATGTGTAATAATTGATTGAAATATCACTTTCCTCTCTTAAGTTGTATTTTTGTTAGTACAAAGAGATGCTCTCCATTCAAATTCCCAGTATATTATTTTGTTGGGTGATTTAGTAAAAGAGATTTTACTTCTGCAAATGTTACAGAGTTCAGGTTTTGTGACTCCATGAATCCTTCGCCTGTTTGAGGTTTTGAAGGCTAAGCTTGTTTTTTTCTTGACAATTTTTACTTCTTTCAATTCTGCTGCCAGAAGCTGATTTAAACATGTTTGCAGATTGCAGGTGAACATCACAATTGCTTAATCTTAATTTTGTAATGACCCTCTGCCTGCCTGTCTTTCTTAGCAAGAGAAGAGACATGGCTTTCCACAGCAGCTTGCCTTTGTAGAAAGGTCTTTTAAAATTAGCCTGGCCACACCATTGACATAATTAGAAATAACTGAATGCGCTGCACTCTGGCAAAGAGGTAAGATCAATATTATAACTAAAATTACATTCCTTTATAATTGGATATTAAAGTGAAACCTCTAAAAGGAGGAAAATATTTTGCACTTCTTAGAAGTAATTATTTCGCACTTCTTGGAAGTAATTATTATTAACAATTAACATTTTATATTTTAACACTAATCCAGAAAAAAAATACTGTAATCTATAATTTCTGTTAGTATCAGTACCTATTTTTGTACAGATCTTCAACAAAGTTATTCATTGTAATCTTTCAAAGACATAGTATTTTGCAAGGCTTTATGCGGCACCCGTTGAAGACAATGAGGCCCAGATCCTATAGTCAATGTAAAATGCAGCCAGTAGTTCTCAACACCCTAACAGCTGGTTTGATCTGCTGGGGCACTGGGCTATTGCTTTTGGTGAAAGCAGAGCAGACTCCTAAGCATTTAATTCCTCGCTTGGCTGTATAAGCTGCAGTATTTGCAAAGAAAATAGACTAATTTTATGGAAAATTCTCCAACAGCTGTATTTGTGGTAGCTATCCATCCATCTATTCACATCTCTATTTATGTATATGTTTGCTCTGTACTGACCAGAGAAACTGGATCTTTGATCATATGAGTTTACGCTGAGGTAAAATTTCCACTTCTTTTCTTAAGTTACCAAAGCAAATTCAAGCAAAAATTATCACAAAAAACATTGATTGAAAAAGTTTTTATTTGAAAAAAAAACCAAAACAAACCCACCCTACTGAGGTTCAAAGTCATATTTTGTGTTCCAACATTTAATGCACAACTCAAAGCGTTTCAAAATAAAATATGAAAATATTTTACCTGCAAGAGCCAAAGCAAAATGCTTTGGCATGTCAGAACTCTTTCCTCTGTTCTCTTTTAGGTTTTTATTTCTGAATGATGAATATAACCCAAACAAAAATAATTTCAGTTATGTACCTCTTACAGACTTTGAACTGGCCACTTGGGATTTCAGTTTTGCACTGTGTGAAATAACATCCTATAAGTGGTTCTTCAATGCCAGAAGTTGTAACTCAGAAGACATTAAAAGCCTGATCCTGTTTGGAGATAAAATTTGGTTTGTTTTAATAGGAGTTCTAGTTAAGGTCTTGTTATTGTCAGTTAATTGCAGCTTCTTTCCTCCATTTGTCTGGTGGTAGGGAATCGAGTTCCAGGCCACAGTTTTGTGTTGCTTTGATATTTGATTTTTTTTTTTTTGGCTGACTTTTTTACAGTACTGCTTTTCACATGGACACCACTCTCTTTTGAGTAATACTTTATCAGTGTGTCCCACTATGATTTATTACCTCAATAGATAATTGGAGTGACAACAGGCTCTGGTGATGCATGATCTAATACATCATAAGAACAACATCTCATTTGGATTATACATTACATAAGATTAATAGATAATCTCCCTCCCCTTTTTCTTAGCTGTAGACAGGACTGTTACTAAGGGCTGCAATGGAATTACAATTAAAGTGAGATGGTATTTCTAATTTTACCTTCTATTTTCATTCTTGAACATAGAATGGAGCAATATACGTCAGAATAATTTTAACTGTAGCTGCAGTAAGTAAGGGAAGCTCGAAGGAAGCCTGTCCTTAATCTATAGTTTCCACATACTGAAAAGGGAAGGCAGATGTTAGACAAAATGCAATGCTTCCTAGTATTATCCAGGGTGAAGTTTCTCAAAATAATCATGTTCTCTCTTGCAAAATGAGGCTATTTCCACTGACATCCCAGTTAAAGCTGACACAAGTCAATGGAAAGAACTGCATGGACTTCAGTGCGCTTCATGTTAGTCACAGAAGCGGAGTTCAGAGCAAGGTCTGAGAACCACACTGCAAGGTCTCTAAGGAATTATCTCCAGATGTTTTTCAAATTTGGAAGATGCTGGGTACAGTTGAATAAGCAGATGCATTAAATTACTGCTGCTAACTGACTCAGATTTACAAATGTTCAATAAAACCATGGACAAAAAACATGCAGAAGAAAACTTTTCTTTAAAACTAGCTGAAAGGATGGTGCCTCTAAGTCTGTCTAATACAGGAAATGAGGAGCTAATGCAGCTGCAAAGGAGAGATTTTTTAAGAAATATCTTAGCTAGAGGAAAAATACATATACTTTAAAGTGTATTTGGAAGTTTCTCGCCTCACTTAGCTGTAGATAGGACTCTGCAATATGTTTACATTGTGGTGTGAGACAGAAAACATGGTAACTCAGACTATTAGAGGTGGAGGGGCCCACAATGACTAAAGTTGTTAAGTTCACCTGTGGAGGACCCTCTGTTGTAATCACAGTAACTAAACTGCTTCCTCTTGAAAACAAAAGGGACCAATTTGCTTAGGGTCTTCAAAATACATAGCAGTCAGTGGGCTTTTCTTCCCTTTTTCTTCCTAGTCTTCCATTCAAGTAGAAAGGCATTGCAAAGCGGATCTTACTGCTTCACTAAAAGTGAGAATGAGAACTTTTTTTTTTCCCGTGTGAAACTTAGAGGTCTGTTCCAGCTTTCCCCAGTGGAAGCAGAAGTGTTTCTGACAAATGAAATGTGTGAGTTACTGCTAGCTGATTTAACCTGAACAACTATGGTTCACTCCTTTCATCAGTTTTGGATAGCTGTGGTGAAAACCAAACTGGGAACGTTTCTCATCATTTGCTATCAACTGGTCAGCCTTGCACAGAAAGAGGGAATATTAAGAACCAGACAGTCTGACTTTACCTCTTTCGTGGGGGAAAAAAAAAAAAGAACGAAAGAAAGAGGAAAGAAGAGCGAGAACGAGAAAAGAATACTCAAAAAGCTGCAGATCGTTAAACCTTAAGCTGAGCTGGCTGGAGCACAATTTCTGCTGACCTCTGTTGAAGTCACTGGAACCTGCGGCCCTACTTCCTTGCTTAGAATCCTTCACAACAAAAGATCTGCCCTAACATATGCAGCTGAGAAAATTAATGATTAAAAGTCATTTAACTGACTCCCCTTGGTTTCTGTGACTCTTTGCATTGACTGTGCACAAGCTTGTAACTCTGAATTTGTTTTAAATATTTCAGCCTTTATGGAGCTGAAGAAGGCATCAGCTTTACACAAAAGAAGCTTAGGCTTAGGGATACGTTTTTTTGTCAAAGACCCCAGAAACTAACGCTTTAATTCCTGAAAAGCTGGGAAAGTACTGAGGTATATGCTTGAAGTCTGGCATGAATTTATGGAAGCCTCATAACTTAAGGTGTATTCCTGAATTGAGACATTATGGATTTTTAAGGCCAAACAGGATATGTCTGATGTTCTTGTTTCTTTTCTTTCATTATCTGGCCACAGAATTAGATTTTGTTTACCAGAAAATATGTAGCAATGCATTAGTGGGCCCAGATGTAATTCCAGGCCTCTGGGCAAAATGCATTGCTAGATCCTTTCTGGATGTCTTTGCAAAACTCTAAAGGTAATTCCAAGAACAGAATGAACAGAAATGCAGTTACAATCTGTCCTAATTGTAGGAGAAATTTTTCCTTAGTTTCTGGTTAGGTTAAAGAAATCCCTAACCTAAACTTGCCACCAGTTGCTTGCACATTGGTCTGTCTGCCTACAGTAGATCATAACTATCATGTGCTGGTGCTGCAAATCCAAAAATGCAGTTTTTAACTCCTTTGAAATAGCCTTTAGTAATGCCACTAAAGTTTTGTTGCCTTGTTTAGAGAAAGGAACAGATTTAAGGCATTATACAACTTTCATCTCACACTAAAAAAAAACATGGTGAGAAGAGGTGTGGTAATATTTTTTGATGGTGAAAAAAACTTCTTTTACCCAAAAAGGTTATTTGAACTGTTGACTCATCTCAGTGAAACTTCAACTCTTTTCTAAAAATTCAAACCTTCATTTCTGTTTGATTTTCTTTACTGCAAAATGTGGTGATACTTTCGTTTTGAAACATGTCTACATTTCACTGTCAAATAGCTTTTAAGAAATCTCCAAACTATCTGAAAACTAATCTGACTGTTTTCAATTTAAACAGTTTTTAAGGGAAAGCAAAAATTTTTATTTTTGTCAATCCCAAACTGATCTTTTCCTTTGATTTTTGTTTAGCAAACTGAAAAATAATTTACTGGAAAAATGTCAGTTCAGTCCAGCAATTAAAAATGGAAGTTACATAATTGCAAATAGAAAATAAACATGCGTTTTCTAAGAGCAAGACCTATTAACCCCTGGAAAAAGTTTAGTTAGAGTCATGCCAGGTGGTTTGTTAGGTGAATTATTTCAGTCAAGACTGAATAGATTTCTGAAACTGCCATTGTAATTCATTCTGAATTTGGTGAATTGATGTTGGGATTAGTGAAGTTGCCTTCTGTGGCTTGCTACAAGTAAGATTACGTGGTTCCTGTAGATTCATATAGCCTTAGAAATTCATAAGAGTCCACAATAGAAATCTAGAATTAGACTGAGGATAGTTAAAGCTCTTTTATTCTTAGGAAAAACCTATTCCTTCAAGTAAGAGCAAGTACTAGGGCTTCCTTTCCTCTGAGATCCAGGACCAGATATCAAACTAATCTGCAAACTATTTCTCTTAGCTGATCCCATATTGCTTGCAATGTTACTTGGGGTTAGCTTTCAGAATCAAGTGATTCTTCTGCTTTTGCCCCACACACGGGCACCAGATGAAAATAAGTAACTTATTTTTCATTTATATATCAACATTAGTTAAATGAAAGGGCTGTGTATTAAATTCTAAAACCAAAGGTGTCAACCTTGTCCCAGTCAGGCAGCTAGGAAGACAGACCTGTGCTTTTAGTAGAGACTGTGTAGATGAATTGCCATGCAGCAGGATGCTTTAATGTACTTAAGGACATAACGTCACCCAACATACAAATGAGGAACGACTTTCTTTTCCTTCCCCCTTACCTTTTCCCCCTTTCCCTTTCTGCCTTCCCCCTTTGTTTCTCCTTTTCCTCCCTCCTTTCCCCTTTCCCTCCTGCTCTCCCTCCTGCCCTCCCCTCTTCCCTGCTTCCTCCCGCTCTGAAAGCCTTCTTGGACCTTTTTTCTGAAGGCTCAGGTTGGCCAAACATGCATACCGACCCCTTCTTTGCCTTATTTCCTGTTTTAATTGAGTGTCAAAGGTTATACATTGCTATTAGAGCAAGACATGAGTGGCAGCAGGGGTCAGGGACTTTGTGGCTTTCTATTAGAGCCATAAAAACAAAATGGAATGATAATTTCACCTGCTCTAACCCCAATTTTTCCAAGATGTGATAGACAGTGACCTTAGTGTTTGATTGCTATTGACTATGTAAACTGCAGCCAACCTTAATTCTGCTTACTAAACAGTAAGTGTGCCCTTAATGACCAGGATGGGAAATAAAACAATAAAACATACACACAGAAGATTCAAACGAACAGACTAATCCAGGTGACATAAAATGATAAAATAATGCCTTACTGGGGAGGGTAGACCCTTTCCTTGACTGGTGTACCCCTACAGTTATTTCTTCTACCAATTTTCAATTTCTTCTTTTTGGCAGAACATCCTACATCCATCTCCAAGTGTTGGGACACAGGCAATAAATCTTAACTGCCAGAGAAATCCCATTTATGCCACTTGAAAGGTTTGTGGATCTAAGGCGGAGTGGGTTGTTTTATTTTGTATGTGTGTATTTTGGAGAAAGTGGGGAAAAAAAAGTTTCATTTGGTTAAAGGAACTTCTTATGAAATGCAGGAATATTCCTAAAAACCTTCGTGGTCAAAGACTAAAATGAATAAAATGAAGTCTATATAACACCAAAAGTAATTGTTTGATATTAAAATCTTAAAATATTGCTATTATTTTATCATGAATGTCTAAGTTGAGGTTTGCAGCTGGATCCATATCCTGGTCAGATCAGCTGAGGTTCTCCCTTTCACCTGGTCTTTGATCCAGGTCCACAATGAGGAAAATCCAAAATTTAGTTCTTTGCTAGTTTATAACTTGAGATTTACTTTTAACCATATGGGATAGCTCGTTTGAAATGACAAAGTTTAATTCCAAATTAATTAATAATTATTATAAGAGAACTTCCAAAGATGCTAGGATTCATTCTCTTTTGAACTACTACTTCTGGCTTTGACAGAGACCCATGAGAAAGATATTTAGTAGAATAATCCATTTGTTTTACAAATTATCCTAAAGTTTGAGAAACCTTTTAAGACCGTCATCAATCACAAATTTTCACTTGTTCTACCCAGAAGTGTTTACCTGTCCATATAGAATACTTTTGCCCAGACTGTAGATTTCAAATCAGATTATGCAAAACAATACCAGCGACGTCTGTAAACTTCGCCATAGCAACAGTGAGGAACTCCAGTGGGTCAGAAAGGAGGATGGCTCTCTTTCATTTCCTATTGATGTCAGTATCCATGGAAACTCCTTTTAATAGTATCTGCATCAGGATGAGAAAACAGGTAAGCTCTCTTCTAAAGGGAGTGCATTAAAAGAACACAATCCTTTGCAAGGTCAGCTCTTGAAAGCCTTGAAGAACCCCTTAACCGAGAAAGCTGCAGGACTGAAATCCTCAGTTTCTTTACTAAGAAGCTCAGCTACAGAGAATCACATTACCACTCTCTAACATGGACAGAGGAAAGTAAAGCCTTTGTTCCCTGCCTAAGGTGTTGCACCCTTGAGAACTCACTTACTTCACTAGGAGAATATACAGAAGAGGTGATTACGTGAACTGAAAGATTAATTATGAGCAGAATTCAATGGGGACACACTGACAGAAGCACATGCACTGTATGTTTAAAAAAAAAAAAAAGAAAAAAGACTGCATTGCAGGAA
>NW_009631725.1:44503-69230 GCF_000690535.1 Cariama cristata
TGGCAAGTGCCTGTAAACTAATAATATGTACACACGAATATTATTCACACAGTAACATTTTAAAATATCTGTAAGCTCAGCGTTTTATGGATAAGTGGTTTGGAGGAAACGGTCCTACCTCCCTCTCCCATCTGGGCTATTCGAGTGAGAAACAAAAGTTATCATATTTTTAAATCATCATGGTGGCAAGCTATCCCTGTCTCCCACTTTTGATTTCCACAACTAAATTAGCATAGACATGATTTTGAGTAACAAAAGGATACTTTATCACTTTGTGGTTCATTTGCAAATAAGAACCATCACACACTAAGGTTCAGTTAGGAAGCAGTTTCTGATGACTTTCAAGCCCAAAGTACTATCTAAAGTTAAAAAAAAGCAAAGCAAAGAATGTGCTAGAGAAATTCAGAACTGTGTTGAATTTGAATGCAGTCTTTCCATTAAATTCACTAAATTTGGGACTACATCACGTAGAGTAAATTTTTATTACATTACAGTGAGAAAAGTAATCTTCCGTAGCAGATACTACCCCTTTTAGTTAATTGCATAATGTGGCTATGAATGTGACATAGTGACAAACCTTTCCCTTTTTTTTCACACACACTTGCATGTCCCTGATTGATCTCCTAATCTTTCCTTCCTCAATGAAAGGAAAAAAAATCTGAGTTCTCCTAATGAGTCAGTGGTTTGTGGCTAAGGACAGGATATATGGATTGTGCAGTCCCCCATGACACATGCTCTACCAAGGAAGCAACTTGAGATCTAATTGATGAAGGAATCATATTATTGGAAAGATCTTGCACTTTAAATTATAAAGAATTCTATACGTATGGTTACTAGACAGTTTCATGATATGTTCTAAGGAAATTTGACAAGTGCAATTTAGAGCTGCCTTCTAAAACTGTGAAAACCATGAGCCGTAATAAAAATTAACAAAAAGTACTACAGTGAAACATTTAAATGTGCTTTCTGTCTGACTGCGTGTAACCCAAATATTTAGAACCAGTGATTCACCTAGAACAATTCAGAGCAGCAGGGACCTCTGAGGTTACCTAGTCCAACTCCCTGCTTAAAGCAGGGCTCATTCAGGAGCTTACCTGGTTGAGTCTTAAACACTTCCAGTATGGGACATCCCACAACCTCTCTGGGCAACTTACTCCAGTATTTAGCTACCCTCATGGTATTTTTGTTTTCCTTATCAGGCCTTCCCATGTTCCAACTTTTGCCTATTACTTCTTCCTGTCACCATACATCTGCAAGAAGACTCTGGCTTTGTCTTTTCCTATCAGGCAGCAGCAGAGAGCAGTGAAGCCTCCCCTTACCTTCCTCTTCCCCAGGGTGCACCAGCCCAGTACCCTCCACCTCCCCTTGTATGTCCCAGGCTCCAGCCCTAACCATCAAAGGGATCCTGCACTGGACTCGCTCCTGTACATCAGGGTCTGTCCTGAGCCAGGAATCCAGACCTGGACCCTGCACTCCTGGTGCAGTCTCAGTGGTGCTGAACAGTAGGGCAGGATCGGTGCCTGGCCCCTGGAGCTGGTGCAAACCCAGATGCGGGGTCTGCTTTTCTGCCCAGGAGCACTGCTATCTCCTGCCAACTTGCTGTGCCCCAGGGCATTTCTGCAGAGCTGCGGTTTGCATTAGTGATAGTAGCTTTCTGAGCCCAGCACTCCAGGCAGTTTTCCACCCACTTTACTATCTAGTTATCCATACCCATATCTTACCAGTCTGGTGAGATGAAAACTACGGGAGGCTGTGTTAAAAGTTTTGCTCAAATCAACATCTATAGCACCCACTGCCCACTCTTTGTCCACAGTACTGGTTACCTCATCACAGAAAGCAACCAGGTTGGTTGGGAAGGATTTACCCTTGGTAAACCCATGCTGGCTTTTCTTAGTTACCTCCTTGTCCTTTGTGTGTTTAAAAATGGCTTCTGAGAGGATTTGCTCCTCCCCCTTCCAGGGACTGTGGAGAGGCCAAATGGCGTCTCCTTGTCTTTCTTTAAGGTGGGTGCAGTGTTTGCCTTTTTCCTCTCTGGTCCTACAGGCTTTTATGTGTTTAAATAGCTTAAATGCTCCCTAACTCAATCCTTCCTCCAGTGCATACTGCTGCCTTCCTACGAGCTCTGGTGGAGACCTGGGAAGCCCTGAAAAGGCCATAATCAGCAATTCTGAAGACCACAGTTATAATTCTGTTTTATTGAGTTCTCTTAGGACCTTAAATTTCACAGTCTCATCATCACTGAAGCCAAAGCTGCCCTTGATCTTCACATCTTCCACCACTTCTTTCTTGTTTGTGAGTAGCAGGTCCACCAAAGCGTCACCTCTAGTCTGTAGATTGATCACTTGCATCAACAAATTTCCTGAAGCTGCCAGAAAACTGTATTGTTTGTGCCTGGCTCTATTGCTCTTCTGTAAGATATATCAGTATCTGTATCTACTTTTATAGGTGGACAGAAATTTCAGATTGGTTGAGTTCACTACCAATAAACAAAAGAAAGAAAAACTCCACCAGGCCTTAAAACAAGTATCAGAAATTGAATTTTGAAAAAACTATAGGAGAATGGAGAAAAAACACCCTTATTCTGCTTCGTCCTCTTGTTCCCATGCCTAAAACCTGGCTAGTTTGGTGGAATAGGTGTGAATTAGACACCAGGGCCGGTACCAGCCAATACCAGGTCTGAGCAAGAGTGCAAGTCCTTGAGGCTCACACCCTTGGACCAGCTACATTGAAGCTTGTTGGCAGGGGTCCTGCTTCTAGAAAGAAACTGGCTTTGGGAAATAATCAGGACTTCTAGAAAGAACCACAAGTTTCTTTTCTTACTTTCATATGTAAGGGGTGAATAACCAAGATTTTGAGATCCCATATAGCGAGCTTTTCTTTTTGAAGCTGGGAATCAGTCAGCCTGGAAAGTGTGAATGAATTGACAAGCATATATATTCCAGACACAGACACCCTGGAAAGTTTTGTGTCAAATAAGCATGTGTATATGAACAATAGACTTACTTACATATACGAGAGGAGTAAAGAAACACTGTTCACATTTCATAGATAGCCTGGGCAGGTAGATGATGTTTCTTACTCTAGCCAGACAGCTTTTGGAAAGTGACTGAAGTAATATATGCAAGTTTGGCGGGCGGGGGGCGGGGGGGAACTTGGGTGCATTCCTGTACTTGGTTATGCTCAATGTCAGAACAGAAGGCCTAAGGCTACTACTAGCCTTTAAAAATCTTTATCTGAACCTGCCTTTCTGACCAAGTTCAAGTAAAGAAAGAGATTTGTCTCCCTAGGCAAGGAGACCTTTATGTGTTTATACCCACAGGATGTGAATTTTACTTTGTTGTTACTCATTGTGCAGAGTCATTTATAAATCTTTTGACTTTTGAAATGAAAGTACAAGGGCAAAATGACATCACTGACTGTCAAGGCCCAACCAGCGGTACCTTGATTAAATTGCTCGATCCCTGGGACAGAAATTAAGACACAAACAAGGTCAAGTGTCAGCTCCAAGCTAGGTATGCTTTTATTTTCTCAATGAGGATATATGCGATAGGAGAAGGGGAGAGAAAGAGAAGGAAGCAGTAAGTGATCGAGATAGATTAGCAAGAGATAGTCACCACCCTGGATCCAGCGTTGCCGTGTCGATTCAGAGTCCTCTGCTGCTCATCCAGTTGTCAGTGGTGGGTACGTACCACCTTTCAAAGGGGTCGGTTTCCATTTATATCTTCTTGTCATCGTGGGAGGTGTGTATTCCTTAGGAGATGCTCAAGCAGCAAGATCCTTCTCGAAGGGTGCATGTGTGGTACAATTTCGGTAGTCGTCCTCGCAACAGAGCCCCTCCTCAAGGAGTCGTGGTCCGAAGTTGGCTTCTGCATTCTATATTTGTGTACCTTTGTGCGTGTCAGATGTTTCTACTATTAACATCATCTCTGCTGCAGCAGTTTTTTCCATCCCTGGATATTTTGGCCACATTCAGCCAGATTTTGAGACAGTCAGCTGAACCAGTTCCCCATAGGGTCAGAAACAGATATCTCGGGCTTTGTGGTATTGGAGGCTATTTTATCTTTATACAGTCAAGAGCAGTAAAACCGTAAGAGGAAGTCCTGTGAGCCTTATGTGCCAAGGAATGTTTAAGGCAAAATGCTCACTCCTGTCAACCACACTGACTTCAAGAAGTCATTCACTAAATTGCAGTGCAAGCTGACCTTTCAGAGTTCTTTGGCCTGCACTTTTATTTCTTCAGTGCAAAAGCAGTAGCCTGAGCAGTAGATGAAATACAAGTTCTTGTGAGACAGTTTTACTGAAACTAGAGCCATTAAAGTATTGCAGTAAACCTATGTGAAATATTTGCCAAGAACTGCTTTTATCTGCACAAATGATCACACTTTTCTATGATTGCTTTACTAAAGGTGAATTTAATTGTCATTACACTATGCACTGGTATTCTGCTAGCCAGTGTGAATTTTATGCTAGAAGTCAAAACCGCTGGTTGTTCTTCATAGTGGAGTTTCACTGGAAAAGCTTATACAGTTAGGAGTTTCTCCAGGAGAAGACAACAATTTGAACAACTGCCAACTGAAAAGTTAAAAAAACAGATGAAAAACTGTATTCCTTCCCATCATTGTCTTCTAGAGTAGCTCAATTCAAGGAGCCTTTGTTGAGAAGGTGACATGCTCCTCAGGGTCTTGCGTGGGACACTATGTTGGAGAAGTGTGAGCACAGTGAAAGAAAATATATTTGAAGAAATAAT
This sequence comes from Cariama cristata, assembly GCF_000690535.1. Classification (NCBI taxonomy): domain Eukaryota; kingdom Metazoa; phylum Chordata; class Aves; order Cariamiformes; family Cariamidae; genus Cariama; species Cariama cristata. The sequence goes on from NW_009631725.1 coordinate 49,251, forward strand.
ATTTTCATCTATAAAACTTTTAGCCTTTGATAACCACCTCAAAATCAGAGACTTATGGGATATCTGGGTAACAAGACCAAAAGGACAAGGCAGGGGAGGGATTTGGGGGTCCCTGAAGAGCGCTAAGAAAACAAGAGCTTCTGGGTTTAAATTATCCACTGTTCATCTCTGTAGACAGCAACACCTACGGTTGCTAAATGAAAGTCAAGTAATTTTTTGTGTATGGAAAATCTTTTTTTTGTGCGTGAAAGCACTATCTTCACCCTCAAGAAAACAGTTGTGGAAAAGGACCTAATTTTTTTACAAAACTTGTATAAATACACCTTCTCATCTCATCTTCCAGGCTACTCCAAAAATCTCTGTCCCAGATTTTGCTCAAAATATATTTTTTTTCCCTTTTCAGTCTTATAAACATTTCTTTAGTGAAAGCACATATTGTAAAAACAAAAATTGTCCTCAACTTAATATAAGACATTTCCCTAGGAAGCGTGTATTTGAGAATAAGGACCATATCGATATTCGTGGTTGCTAACCAAATGCCATTATATGGAGCTGTAAGCTGCAAGAACATCTGATAAGTGAACTTTTCACATGTAAGAGACCATACTGTTCTATAAGAGCCATGGCAATTTTCCAGTTATCACTATCAAAGTCGATAATAGTGACAGTAAATAATCATAACTGTAGATCAAAGATGTTTAGGTGGCACAGTATTACTTCTGCTCCCATGCTATTTGAAGACGTCTATCCTGTCAGATGACGTACTGTACTTAAGTACCAGTGCAGTCAATCAATTTGCGATATCAAGGGCAGGTATAGTGCTATGTCATAATATACATAATAGCAGCTAATTTCAAAGGAGATAGTGTTTAGAAGTGCCTAGTATCAACTGATCAGGATCACTGGCTGACACTCTTGGCGATTGTTAATGTTTTTGTAGTTTCTCTGGATTGATGTTGTTTGTTTGTATGTAATAGGTTTTATTAAATCTGAGAAGCTGTGGCACTCTCACTTTGTAAAATGCCTTGAGGGGGTGTTCACTGCACAAATCAAACTTTATTGTTAGTATTGTGCTGAAAAGGAGATGGTGGAGAAGTGAGTAGTATTTTATTCCTGTCCTTGTCTCTAGTTAAGAGATGTCCCATCCTTTATAGGAAGTATGTTACAGCTTAAGTTTTCCGTATGCAAAAAGCACAAACAAGTGCTGGTAAGTGACATCTGCGTTAGTTCTGACCTTCTTCCTACTCAAATATCTTTTGTAATCTAATAATTTCTCAGATCTCTTCAGTTTTTTATTCATGATGTTTTCCCACTTGTTCATAAGCCCTGAAAACTTAATCCTCTACTTCATTGCCCCTTGGAGAGAAACTTTTCCTCCAGCTTCTGTTTACCCAAGAGATCCTCTACAAAGTTTAGTCTTACTTGGATTTCAGTTGAGCCAGGGTCTGCCACTAGCTCTTGTTCATGGCTTAAGCTCCGAGCTAATCCTGTGGTGCAGGAGATAATGCTGCTGCTCTCCCATGAGATGAGAGGTGTCCTTGCAGAACATTGTGCCTTCTAGCCCTTCTCCTGCTTACAGTAGAAATGGCTAGGAGTGCATCCATGTTACATGCTATAGTCTGGCTGAGCAAAATTGGGCCAGATTATTTAAACAAGGCTTGCCTGTTTGTACATTTCAGTGCAATTTTCATTATAAAAGTACCAGAAGCAAGAAATGGTGTATCAGCAAATGTAATAATTCCACTAGCTCTCTGCCTAGCTTTTTCATGGGCATAATCAAGAGTGAGCAAGTACACTGAAAAGTGAAGGGGGATAAGGACAGAAGGGAAAGGCGGGCAGTGTAGGATAAGGCTGATCTGACCTAGTACTTACCTAATTTTTCCTGAGCTGAAAAACTACTCAGGATCTGGTTAGCTCTGAATACAGACAGAAATCTGAAGCAGTGCATTTTTTAAATGTGTTTGTCTATCTCTAGTAGCAGGAGAAAGCATGTACCTTAACTTGTCCAAAGACCATGGACCTTTGTAAAACTCAAAATCACAGTTACCTTTACAGAGCTCTGCTAAACTCGTTTTGGGAAGGGAAGGGAAGGGAAAGCAAGGCAAGGCAAGGGAAAAGAAGGCAAGGGAAAGGAAGGGAAGGCAAGGCAAGAGAAAAAAAAAAGAGAGAATTTTGCTTGATTTACAGAGGAGGGAGGAAAGTCACCCCAGACAAACAGTAGTATAATGTAATTGCAGTAGACTGAATGCATGGTACCTTTATAAGACTGTTTTGCCTAAACACTGGTTTTAAGTATTTCTGTTCCTGTATCATTGTTTTAAAGGATAAACATCATCCCTGTGAACAGATTGAAATAAGATTCAACTGTTCCCTAAAATCCCATAATTTTCAGTACTTCCTAGAAGACTGTATTGATGCCTTTCATGTGCAGTAGCTTTAAAAAAAAACCAAAACCCAAAAAACTAAGGTGCTGTTTTGGGATCCTAACAAAAAATTAACTTTTTCACTGAAAAGAGGTAAGAAACCCAAGGAAATTGATGAGATAAGTCCATTCACCTTAGATCTATCCTTTATTGAACAGATGGAAAGCAATGTGTGGTAAAATAGTAGTTCTGTTACTTTTAAAGAGGGCTCGAAACTCTTTGCCATCAGATTTGTATGTCTGATGAAACTAGTCCGTATACTGAACAATTGTGCTGTTTTCTACCAGTTTATTTCTAATTTATGGTCATTTTTTAATTACATCCAGGGCCTCTTTTTGTACTGTCTAACATTTAAAAATATTGTTAAAATTAAATGAGCAGCGTTTTTATCTGTTCTGTTCAAACCACAGATGCTAGATTTGATTTTATTTCTTACACTGAGTTTGAAATTCTGTTTTAATATGCAGAACTACAGTCTAGGGAGTCATAAAATGCAGAGTGTTTTCATTAGATGGTGTCTCTGCACCTCTAGTTGACTGGAAAGCTGATTCATCAAACAATAGTGATCAAGACACTGGGGCCTAAAAGGGAAATTGACCACAATGAGGAAAAAAGGATGTACCTATTTTGCAGTATGTAGTTGTTAGCTTTTGGGTTAAACTCTAGTTCTCCCAGTAAAACTTTTCTTTAAAAGTACAGCCATTTGTTACAGATCAAGGCAATGACAAGTTTGAAGCATGTATTATTCTTGCATTTACAGACTATTAGTTATGCAGTTTTAAGGATTGGTTTCTAAATGGTGACTGAGTCTGTTTTTTCTCTTGATGCCTGCATAATTGTGGCCTAGGTTTGTTTGAATAATATATTGCTACTAAAAATATAATAAGTGGATTAAAAAAAATTTCAAATAAAGCCTGCAGAAAACTACAGGTGTAAAATTATTCCTGCATATAGTGGGTAGTATTTTAAGGAAGTATTTTAAATGCGAATTTGTTAATTTTCTTTTATTGATTTCACATCTCACATGAGCTAGCCAAGTTAAATTGCTTGGTGAAACGTTGCATTCCTGTACTAGGAGGCACTGACTGGGTTCTTCAGTGTTAGTCATGGTTTGACTGGCATTTCACGGAGTGTGGTGACACGAAATAATCAACTGAAACTCTCTCTGTTTTGGGGTATTAGCTACCATCTTTGTCATGACACATAGGGTGCTACTTCTTGTGATTTGAAACGGGGAGCACATTTCTGCTCCCCATCAGAATATGAGATGAGAGATGTGTAAAAGCATTTGTGAGAGAAAGCATCTCAGTTGTTGAATAACAAGCAACAACAAAAGGAGCAGGAAATCCAGGAGAAAAAATCTGCCAGGCAGAATGATACTTTTGGATTACATATCTTTGCATTTAATCTCTGTTAGCTCCTAAATGTTCCTTGTACAGTGCTAGATGCTTTTCAATCTCTAGTCTTGGTTCATCCCAGTAGCCATTGCAGAGCTCTGTTTTTCAAATGCAGCCTCTAAAGAACTGCTCAAAATTACCATTATGTTTAACAATCCACTTGTGCTGCTGCAAAGGGAGCTTCAAGACAGAGCTGACACTCAGCTGTGATTAATTTTATCCAGAAACAGATAGCAGCCTGTTTTAAATGACTGGTTATGGTATGACCAGAGGGTGCTGCAATATCCAGAAATAATGTCTATGCTTAACTTATGTCCGTCAGTGAGGACCCTGGTTTCATATGCACAGTCCACAGTGCAACCGAGCACTCTGTCATCCTCTGGGGGTGTTGTTACATTTGTGGGAGCCAAGATCCTTAATTCATGCACTTGAGATGGATGCATAAACCCCATCCTCATAATATGCTGTTCAAAGTGACCTTTCCCTTATGTTTTGCATATGTATTCAGTTATACTGAAAAATAATTCCTAAATCATATTGCATCATGAAATGAGGCTACGCATGTCCAGGCTTGCGGTTTCCCTGCAGCAGTTTATCAGCAATGATATTTTAATTGATCCCTACAGTATAAGCCAATTTAGGAAAACATCAGATAGTCAAAAGCGTTTGGAAATCCTTTGAAGTAAAGAAATCTGTGTTCATATTCCTCCCTTCTGCATGTATTGGTTTACAAATGAAAAGTGATACTATCTCTCCCACTCCCCCCCTACACGGCAATGCATTCCCTTGATTTTTTTCACTGTTTCAAAATTGTAAGATAAATTATAATTCTAACAATTATAGTTCTTTTTTAAAAAGGAAGAAAAAGAAATTAATCTCTGAGCTGGGGTCTTAAGGCTTTCAGAAAAACTATATAGCTATTGGCCTCAGAACAGTTCCATGCTCTTGAATCACAAGAAAAGTGAAGAAAAAACCCAAGATACTAAGAACAAAATAATTTAAATTCATCCATTATTCTCTGAAGCTGATATAGTGGTGCCCATTGATTTCTGTGTCTTTGGGTCTAACTCCATGGACATATTTTAAAATCTTTGATTATATCTTTTTCTTAAAGGAAGGAGGTGGGGCAGGGGGAATGGGAGAGGGAAAGGAAAACCAGCCAACCAACCTAATATTTATTAGGACTTTCTTTTTCATTCAAATTGGTTTTCCGGATGAAGGTATAAAACCACACAATCTCCTCCTTATTATGTATTATTCCTTTTGACCTGAATGGCTTGATAAATTTTTTTGAGGAGAAATGGACAATAGACACAGGTTGTTTTTGTGATGCAATTCTGTTTAATAATATCTACAAAATTTCCATAAAACCCATGAAAAACCTTTTGCTTGTTCAGAATTTCAACTGTCTTTGCTGCCAGCACACTTCTCAAAAGCTGCTTCCAGTGAATTCATTCTCCATCGCTCCATTCCTCGACCTTCCCTTTCTGCATGCATATTCCTGTTGCCTGTACTTGCTCAGAGGCCAGGTCCACCCTTTCATCAGATGATAACACATTTCATCTTTGTGTGTGTGTGTTTCTGTTATAGTGCTCAATTAGAAATGGGAGGCAAAGGCATCTCTACAGGTTTCATGCTGAAGGTTTTTTTTTTGTTTTGGACTTTTGTTCAAAATGTTGCAATTACATATGAGAGTATTATAGGAGTTGTGTCTGATTAATAGTTGTTCTGCCTCAGGATCACAACAGGAAAATATGAGCTCCCTTGCATCCTCACGTTTCAATTCATTTACTCTTGCATATGCCGTTTTGCCATCTTTAGACCTTCCTGGCAGGCCTGTTCCATTCCTTCCAGGAGCTCCTGTGCTCAGACTCCCACTTCCATTTCCTTACCTTATTTCATGTGGGATATCTGAAGAGTTATTTTCAAGAAGCAGTCTTTAAAGGATTTTTATTGGAAGAACAGCAATGTATAATATAATACAAAATAAAAATACTTTGCCTGCAAGATTTTAGAAATTGGGCTTAGATAGTACCAGATTGAAAACTTGATCTCATATGGCTATAAGAAATAATCACTGTCCATAATTCAGAGTTTATTACCAATATTATTACTGCTTATGCTTTTTGTGTATCAAATGGAATTATTTGAATTGCTGCAAAGCAAAATATTTGTCTCAGCAAATAGTCTGCACGTACAATAAAACCAACGTTTCCTTCTAAGGTTCTTTTTTAGGTGCATTTTAAAGTTTAAAAATAAAATTTATGAGCACAAAATGTAGAAAAACGGAGACTTGTTTTCTGAAAAGCTTTTCTGTTCCTCAGCACTGACCTTTAAGAATTTCTTTTGGTGTAACTGTACATTTCAGCCATACGAATGAATGAAAATAGTTGCGCTGCTTTAGCCTGTAAGTGTTTAGCTCTGAGGGCTTCCCAGGTCTCGGCTGGTCACGTCTGCTTTTCAACATATGAATACCAATACTGAGTTATTGTTCAAAGATGCTTAATCTCTGAAGGGTAACCAACTGAACATGCATAGTTGCAAATTACTGAGCATACAGATTCAAGGAAGACTTCCTACTCTAAGCAAAAGTGTTTTAGCAGTTTTGGTGTCAGAGCTATGGTGAGCAGACGGCTTCGTCCAGCAAATAGTGAAAACACTGTAAACAGAAAAAAATGTGATCTTTTCTTGCAATAAGTCTTGTGCAGGGAAGTGAGGGGATCTGTTAAGGAGTCAGTGAGGATGCATAAGCAGAAATCAGAGGAGCCTGGTGCCTGTTTCTGATGGAGATTACAAGAATGTGTTGATGACTTATGCACTGATGACTCCTTGCTGATGTTCCTCCTGCATGCTGCTCAGAACCCTCTTGTGACAGGGTCATCGCTCACAGAGGATTGCTATGCTTTTGATATCACTGGAGCGAAAAGCAAATGAGTGGCTTGGTGTCACCATTTGTACCATTTTGAAAGTCCCCAAAGGCACTTGAGGTCTTTATATGTCTAAGGAGGAACTAGGGAAACAGGGAAGCTGTTAACTCTTGAGCTGTACATAGGTCCCAAGTGCATCCAGTGTTAGTTCCCAGACTGAGAGGATAGCTGCTGAGCATGACCAGCAGCTGACTACACTGACACAGGGGTTGCCAGCAGTGAGCAGGGGAGCTGGTGTGACTGAGGGGCAGCTGAGCCCAACCTTGACTGTTCAGCTTCAGCCTCAATCCCCAGCCCACCCGCTGGACAATGACAGGTGTTACAAAAAGCTATTGTCATCTCCTACCTTGGCTCCACCTCTGAATTTGGCAATTCCTTGGCTCTCCCAGATGGAGAAATGTGTAACCTGAGGTTGGTGGAGCACGTAGGGATGTTGATGGGCAGTTTGCACTGTTGGGTGTGTTGGCCATGACCTGCAGTGATACATGGGCAGAGGAGCTCTGTCATGTGAGCTGACCTAACTGGAGAATTTTTTATAAATCTCATGTCCGGGCTAGTGATCAAAAAAAATTATTTACTGCATTTTTTAAAATGTTGAGATGCTTTTTTAGTTGTTAAGGATTTGTTTTGTTTTGTTTTGTTTTTCCCCTGATAATTTGTATTTGTGCTAAAGCACTTGTTTACACAGTGCTATCAGTACCCTTGGTGTCAGATGAAATGGAAATAAAAAGAAAAATATTTGCCTTCCATTGCAAACGTAGTGGGGCATCATTAATTCATTCTAATGACTGGGAGATCAGTTGTGTAATACCGATTTTTACCAGTCAACAAGAAGGGGACAAATGCAATAAAAAAATCAAGGATAATGTGTCATTAAAGATACTTTGTTGGTTTAGTTGACAAATGTAATTAGATTTAAATTATTTACGGTAGTACTGCATTTAGTAGCAGACTCATAAATGCTCTGTAGTACAATTTGTAAAAATAAAGCAATATATTACATTTTAAAAAAATGTACTAAATGTGATACTTCATGTACGTATAGTGACAGATGTGTAGCACTAACACATATAACATTGCTTGTAGAATAGTCAGGTATACTGTGTAAGTTCAACTTTCTGGTTTTTATCTTTTGTAATTTTCTCACAGCATTTCTGCTATACTGTAGCATTATTTTTGCTTTCCTTTGTTTTGCCTACCTCAAATTTGCAGGGAATCAGTAAAAGCCTTCTAAGGGCTCTTTGTTCGTGGGGTTAAGTCACTTTAGAGCACATTTCCCGTCTGCTTTTGCTGCTCCTAAGTCACTTAAGAACCTTCAGTGTCTTATCTTTTTCCACCAGGTGCAATGACAATAGTAACTAATAAATCTGAATTAAAAATCTGTCAAGTACAAAGTATAATATACAGAACTATGTGTGCACAAACACCAAGTTTGCACATATATCACGTAATTGCACTAGGAGATGCCAAGGACTTGAAAAAAGAAGGTATTCAGGTGTAAGTAACTTAATATAACTTTGAAAAGCAGGAGTCCAATGTGCCAGTGCTAATAGACTGGGGAAATAGTTTCGTTCTAGGCAAGCATATTTGTTATGGAGGTTAATGCTCGTTAGAGCACTGCTAGACACCATGAAAGCTCATAGTTCTTACTGCTTTTTAATCTTCCTGTTCCACTTACCCTGAGCCACAGATGTTTCTCTTTTCTTGGGTGTAATTTGTTGAGACCTACATTTTGTTCAGAATTGCTGTTTTAAAAGCATAGCAGACATATTAAGAACAGCATTTTTTTTCTTCCTCCTTTATCTTGGAAACCTAAACTCTGCAGCATTTTTTGGACAAGAAAAGTGGAGATACAAGATTAATTCTAAAGTTCTAGTTCCATTTCTTTATGAAACAGGGAGTAGGGCCTGGAGCAGTGTAGATTTAAGTGACTAGCCATCAAATCACAGGCATGAGACATTGCAGTAATTTATGGTCTGGCACCTGGGGGCTGGAGGGGCCTGTTCTTGTGTCTATAGGACCCTAAAATGTAATTGTTACAAAAAGGACACTGTGTACGTTTTTCTTCAGGATTTTTATGTGGGCAGTAGTCCTGTCTGGAAAGTAAATAACAGTGGAATTATTAGAAATTTGCTAAATACAACTCTCTCATACTAATCTAGGTGAGACTGACCAATAAGCAATTATGTTTTACATAAATGATGCTGTAGGTGCTGCTTTTCAATGAAGTGTCTTATCTTGGCAGGTATTTTCACATTGAAAAGTACTGCTGATTCACATCTGTAGGACAAAATCTGCATGACTTGGAAATCAGTAGGAAACACAGGGAACACATAATTTCCAAATACTGACTAGATAAAAATAAATTTTTATTCACCTACTTTTTAGACATCTAGGGAAATCAAACATATTTTCAAAATCATGAAAAACAAAAGTGCAAGACCGTACATTTAGCACTTAAAAAACCATCTTCTGATACAAATACACTACAGATATTTTTTTTATCCCTGAAGAAACAGAAAAGATGCTCAAGAGTGTTTTGATAAAAAGTCCTTATTGTGGAAAAAGCAAAGCACAAGGATATGGGGGAGAAAGAATACTATATGGTGTGATGGATTTATTAAAGAGGAAATCCAGACTAATCTGACTAATTTTTCCCCTTGATCTATATTATCAAAATTCCACAGGCATCCTCTGCACCATACAGAGCACTGAAATAATTCCCAACATACATTTGTAGTTGCCTCAGAAAAGAGGCACAGCTACCTTCATTGCTACTCAACACATGTGAGACTTGGAAAGAGTAAAGAAAGCAGCTAAATCAAACACTTAGCTGCAGAGGAAGCAAAGAAAGCAAAGAAAAAGAATCCAATTATTTTATGTTTGTTTTGCTAAATGTTTTTTCTGCCAAGGATTGTGGAGAAGAAATCCTTCCCTCCTTCTGCCTTTTTAACTCGTCTCTATTCTATAATGCTGGAAGCAGACAGTACCATAGACTAGCTCTACATTGCTGCTGAGACTTGTGCCAACACTAATTAACCTCCTCCTACAAATATCAGCAAAGTACAGCCTAGGCTTTGTCTGCATATGATTTAAAACAGCAACAACAACAACAACAAAAACCCCAAACCTTTTCCAATCGTCTTGCAGTTGGTGATTGTTTGGTTTCTTTCCCTTGAAAATGATCCTCCAGCTGAGGAAAATGTCCCTTCCCTCTGCCCCCGCAAATGCTTCAGCATTTGTTGAAAACTCGAAATCCCAGCTGCAGATGTAGTTCAAAGAGCAGGAGTGCTACAGCCCTCAGGCTTTCTGCAGCTGATGAACTTTTGGATCCTGCAAAGTGCCAGTCACTTGGAACACACCATCAAACCTGTAAAGGGCACAGAGGAAGCTCAATACCTCTCAATTAGCACTCTGTTTACCTCAATATCTTCTCTTTAGACCATCAGTGTACATTAGGGCAGACAAAGCACGCTGAAATACCATGAGTGACAGGGGAAATCCTTTACATGCAAAGGTTTACTCTTCAGGTTTGTTGCAGTGCAAAACTTAGGACTTAACCTATGGAAGCAGTAGTCACATAGAAATATGGCTGAGATCAAGGTTTGGACAATTTGGTTCAGTGTACCTTAGCCAAAGGGAGCTGCAATGACTTTTGGTCAAGGTGTGTGAGTGGCCCAGGGTGGGCAGCACCTGGGGTCTGGAGGCAGGACTGGCAGAATGGGCCCAGTGCCGCTGGAAACCAAGGTCTGCCAACACCAGCTGGAAACCTCATGGGAAAGAGCTCGTTGCTAAATCTGGCCAACACAGAGCTTTTCTTCTGCACTGAGCTCCTCATTTATTAACCCACTGTTCAGCCTCTGAAAGGGTTGACTTTTACTTTTTTGGATGTCACTGAAAATGACCAAATGAGGGGGATAGGGTCTTGCAAAAGTGGTTCAGTGTTAAAGATAGACAGTAAGGCACTCCTTTCCTTTGAAAATGACTGCTTGTTAATATGCAGCTGTCTTAAGGCACATCTTAATTATCTCTGGGAAAAATAAAATACAATTTTAGCTAAATGACCTAAATATTTTCAGAATTATTCAGAGGCTGTTAGAGATACGTGTGTAAGAAAAAAAATATCACACGTATCTTTCTGTTCTTAGATCTGTACTAAAACCTTACTTTTGTTGTGTATTTTTTTTTTCCTCTCTGTCTATATTTCTCAGCCTCCATGATACACATATGTTTCTCAAGCAAGATGGTAAGAAACATAATTGGTGAAAACTGTCTCTGCAGGGTAGTCTTTCCAGAAAGGTTGATTTAGTTACATACTCACATTTAACTTTCTCTTTATGCATATTTTTCCCAAAATGTTTCTTTTAGTCTCACCACATTCTCACCAGAATTTCTTCATCCAGTAACTATGAAGTTACTGGTAGTCATTAAGACGAATCCAAGTTATGGTTTCATCTGCCTCCCCCTGATTTGGAGTGCTGATGTCCCTTAAGTGTGGCTAGGTGTGATCATCTCACAGAGAGTAAACAAAAGGTATTTATGGCTGTTGCAGTGCGTACTGCAATGTGTGTGTTTGTCTGTCTATCTTCAACGTGCATTTCTCAGAAATCTATAGCTTGACAACTGTGCCTTATGCCTCATATGGTGGAGATTAACACTATCTGGTTCATTATGAGGTTGCACTTGATATTGGATTACTTTAAACTGCAGGATCAGGCCCTGTGTTAGCGCAATTTGAATGTAGCTTTTCTCTGTGGGTCAGCAACAAATACAGATAAGTACAGAAGGGCTTATAAAAACAGCATTGAGAAGAAATAATGTTGACATATATAACATGCTTAGCATTATACAACTTCTCTCACTGGAGAGCCAGAGTCAGACTTTGGCTACGTACAACATGTCTTACAGGTTTTACATAGCTCTATTTCAGCATAACCCTAACTTTATTTCTGGCTATAACTATGTGATAGAGCGTGTCATCAAAAAGACTGGCTGCATACCCAATATTAGATGTTTGCTTAAATAATTTGCTGAATTGGGGAATGAATGTCTCTGAGACATTCTGTGAAAATTCTGAATCCCAGAATAACCCTAAATAAATCTACTCAGTTATAGAGACATATTTTTTAATACTGTACAGTATGTAGCATTAAACTTGACTTTTTTATATATACATTATTGCTGAGATACAGTTGCCGTGGGAGGTGTAATTTAGAATTTTCCCACACTTGCACATTTAAAAATCTCTGTCACAGCATTACACTAATATGTTTATGGTCATATTTCCTTATTTTTTATCTGCTAGTTCTATATGTATCACTTTTATAGAGCTCTATAAAATGTATCTAATTAAGCATGTCCATATTACCCAGTTATTTGGATTTGTGTAGTGAGGAATGAATTTCACCCTTAAGGATCAGATGCCTAATTAAATTGTTTAATTTAAGTTTTATTAATGTCTTTAATTCATTATCTTCTGAATAAAAGTAAATAACCAACAGTATTTACTCTTAGCAGTACTTTTCAGCAAAATGTTAAAAGAGTTAATTTCTTATCAGGATTTCTTTGAATAATTAACCAAGTACTTTCTGTCCTTTTACTCGTCATACTGAGGCAATGGAGCTGTTTAGATTTAAAAAAGAAAAAAAAAAAAAAAGTCAGCATCCATCACATCTTAGAACAACCTTCAGACATATGGCGTACTGCATAAATAATTGATGCCATCAAGGCTTATGTCAAGGTACAACACAAACAGCTAATGTACATTTGATTTGAACTAACAGATGAACATGAAGACAAATGGTATTAAATAAAAGTGCATTTGTTCATGTCTGCTGTTGGCATTGCCATTGACTAGCTTATGGGAGAAATTAGATCAATACAATCAGGGCATTAAATGTTTAATAATGACTTAAAACATTTACATTTTGCTGCAGACAGACCTCTCTCAAGCAGTGGCTTAATCAGTAGGTGAGAACAGAAGACAGACCACCCTGCAGAAATGGTGATGCTGAGTGATAGTCCTAGCAGTACCAGATCTTCTGCAAGATGCCAGGAGGGTTGGTCTGGTGGCTCACCAGCCTGCTTTTCTTGGCCCCTGCTTTGGCACATCCTTGAGAGACGTTCCAAGCATCCAGGCATCTCTGAGGCTTTGCAGTCTGTCCTTTCACGCATGTCCCTTCACCAGTGCTAAGCTGGAAGGAGTGGATGGATGGGGAAACAAGTGTGGAGAAGTCAGCATAAAGAAGAGGAAACAGAGCAAAAACTGCTACAGAAATTCTCTGCTTGTTTGACCTGTGCTCTGAAGTCATGAGGCTACCTTTCTCTTCTCACTGTCTCCTCCTATGATTTGTTTTCTTGAAGGTGACATGCCTGGGAGCAGGGAGACACTGGCCCCTTAGTACCCTTCTCACCTATGATATGTATTGATGGATTTCATGCATATCGATGCTTCCCCTTGCCTGCTGTCCCTTAATCCCTGCAGCTGAAAGTTGTAATACTTCAGTCAAGACACCTGGCCTGGGAGCAAGCACCTAGCTGTGACTAGTCACGTGGTGAAAGGCAAGATACTGCCCTTTGTTGTAGCAATACAGGGCATCAGGCTGGGTGAGCTGGGAAGTAAAAACTTGCCTTGCACTCACTGAAGGAATTGGTGCAAGCCTCATAGTTAGGGTGTCTCACAGACTGTTGAAATTTAAGTCATAAAAAAATCAGACATAGAAATACATGTTACTGATTAGAAAAGCCATGGTAGAGTCCAAATTATACTCACATCCAGCGTAAGAAATGAAGAATTTATTTCTGCTTCTTTTTTTTTTTCTCCTTTTTTCCTAAAGAGGACATTTCAGAACATTCATAAAATATGTGCAGTTAAGGGAGAAGCTTATATTTTGGGGCACAACAGCCTGCTCGATAAATTAGTGACAGACAGAATTTTAGCTAGAAATTTCAAATTCCATGACTAATGTATTGTGGTTTATTTAAGTATGACAAATAGATCGCATGTAAGATGAAGTTTGTTGTATACAACTGTTTCTATCATTTATCCCCAAAAACATGTCAATAATATAAGTTGAAGAAAACAGCATTAAATTTCCGAATTCATCCTTTCTATATGGAATTGAAATTTTCAAAGGCTGCTATCTCAGAAAGGGCTGTGGTTTATAAGAGGCTTTAGGAGAAGACTGGCTAGGATTTGAATGACTGTAAATGTTTTCCTTCCCAAAATATTGCATCCAGAAATGGTACTTAATTTTAGTTTAAAGTAGGTATTTATGTGAGATAATAAATAATGAGATGTGAGATGAAATGTGAGATAATAAATAATGTCAACAAGACCACCATTGACGTCCTTTGCTGGAAAAGATCTCTGCAGACTCTTTGCCCACCAGGACTCCCACATTTTTTATGCAAAGCTTCTTTGGCAATTTGGTCACAGGCTGCATTGACCCATGGGGGTTCTGTTGTACCACACGCAGGGCTTTGCATTTGCTTTCACTGAACTTAAGGTGGCTGATTGCCATCAGCCAATTTCTCACGCCTCCTGAGGTCTCCCTGAACGGCAGCCCTGCCCTCCAGGATATTGACTGTTCCCCCTCCATCCTCCCTACCCCCGGTTTGATATCAGCTGCAGACTTGCTAAAAGTGCACTCTGTCCTACAATTTAGGTTGTTTGTAAAAACATTTTACAGTTTTGCCTCTAGTCCTTTGCTAGATGTCACTAGCTACTGGTCACCAATAACACTGATCACAGCTCTTTTAGCCCAAAAGTCCAGTCTATTTTCCACTCGATTTATCATTTGTTTTTCAGGCCATATCCTGCCAATTTGGCTACAAGGTTGCTACCAGAAACCATGTGGCCTTGCTAAAGCCAAGGTATACAATATCCCTTGTCCACATCTCATCACAGAAAGCAATCAATCAACTTAGGCAGAATTGGTCCCTGATAGATCTATGCTGGCTGTTCCCAGACAACTTCTTGTCTTTTATGTGCCTGAAGGAAGATTGTTTCATCATTTTATTGTTGAATTAGTACCCTACTGATGAGGTACTCTTGGAAGACACAGTCAGAAGTTTGAGAGGGGGTTATCTCCCAACTCATTTCCCTGCACTTCAGCAACTGGGTCCCACTGTGCCTAAGTGGGGAAAATTCTGAACTGTCCTAAATGATAATTATCTTTCAAATAAATTTATAATGTATTAAATGCATCTCAGACTTTACAGTACACAACTCTTACGTAAGGCTTTACAGCAGTGACAGATCAATGAAGTTAGGAAACATAGTCTCATAGCCCATTCTGACTTCAATTTCTATGAAAATAGGAGCTGTAAGTTATCCAAATAACTCAGTAAAGGAAATTATCCAAATAACTCAGTAAGGGATACATAATCAAATGAGGAGATAAATTTCTGTATCCTGGAGCTATAAATCTGATGTAGTCTTGGGTAGGAGACATCTTGCCTCTAATGCTAGGGAAGAAGTATGGTTCATAGTTGGTGGAGTGGAGAGAAGACCCACTTGAGTAATGTAGCAAGAAACATCCAGCAAAAAAGTAAGAATAAAATATGCTGTATTGTTTATTAAGACAAAAATCACCCTCAAATCCAGTCCTATCGGATTTCTGAAAAAGTTTCGGCAGGCAATGTTACTACTCTTGTGGCACTGAATGAACAAGGCTGCTTGTGTGTGGTGGACTTGCAGCAAGGCTGTGACAACATCCCTGAGCACTGCACTAGCTTTATTGGCTCAAAAGAGAGATGTGAAATGTAGATTCATAACCTGATCTAAAAGAAAACATGTTAGTGGAGACTTGATTCTTCTGCTAAAATCAATGCTATTGATAAGAGTTTCTATTTACTCCTTTGTGCCTCCTTGCCTTATTTATGTTACGTCATAAGTTGCTAAGTGATTGATGGAGCTGGGCTGCCCATGTGCTTTATTGTGTCCTTAAAAATAAGACTTGTTGCAGGCCATAATGTCAGCCTACTGTTGTGGGGTTTTTAACTCTTTTGGGGGGGACATCAAAAGAATTTCAGTGGGGAACCTGGGGAATCCTGCTCACTACTTTTTGTATATGAGGCTCTTTAGAAAGCCTGTATCAAGAGCAGGTAGGTAAAATATTTGAATATCCTGACTTTACTTAAATGATATGTGAGGACAGCACTGCGCTACTGTCTTCATGAACAGGACAGGCTCAGAAGCAGGAAAAGTTTGTAATAAACACACAATGCGTGCCAAGAATCATAGAATCTCAAAATGATATAAGCTTTTTATGATATAAAAAGACCTGGGGGTTTATCTAGTCCTATGCCTTGCTCAAAACAGGGCTAATGAGAACAGGTTGCTCGGGATCATGTCCAGTTGAAGTTGGAATATCTCTATCTATGGAGACCCCCACAAACTCTGTAAGCCACATCCAACTATTTGTCCACCATCATGATGAAAAAGTGTTCTTAACATTAAACTGGAATTTCCTGATGTCTTGATTGGGATAAACCAGGACTTTCTCGTTTTAGTAGACTTTTTTTCCTTCTGTTAAGTTTTCTTAAGTAACTGCACTTTCTGAAGGTGACTACAGGTTTTTCAGGCAGTGCCTGCTTTCAGAGTTGATGGTGGTTAATGTCTGTAGTTGTTGCTGGGGCAGAAGCAAGATGGTTATGCAGAAAGGCCCCTGTGTGTGCTTGTTCCCTGCAGGCTCTCTTCTGGTCCATGGGTGGGGAGGTGGAAAACAATCGCACCTGCAGGAAGCTGCAAATGGGACATGTGACCACGGACTGACCAATGCAGTATTCCATCCCACCCACATGGATACTCGGTATAAAGATCAGGGATCACAGGAGTCAGCCCTATTTCCTTCATGGCCGGGATCCTGGTGGGACTCTGCTCGCTCCTCTGCCTCCGACCCCGATTCGTGCGTCCCTGAATCCAGCTCCTGCCTGCTGTGCAGTCCAGTCCGGGACATCCGGGTGCCTGCCCTGTCACATGAGCACTGCGAGCTGCTGCGATGCGGCACGTGGTCCCGCCATCATCATCGGTAAGATCAGTATTGCTTTTGTATATTTCTATTTTTATTATTATTGGTTTTAATATTATTTATACTCTTTTCACTGTTATTGTTTTATTGAAGTTTGTTTTAAGTTTCCAGCCCATAAGTGTCTCTCCCTTTTCTCCTCTCCTTCCCCTTCTGGGAAAGGATGGGGTTAACAGAGAGCATCTGCCACCCGCTTTAAGCGCTGGCCCAGCCTTAAACGGTGACACCTGTGTTCAGAATTGGGCTTGTCCCGTCCTGTCCCTCCGCCTTCAACAAAAGTCAGGCAGCAGTGAGGTCTTCTCTTCCCCTTCTCTTCCCTGGGCTAAACCATCCCAGCAGCCTCTACCTCCCTCATCCATCCCGTGCTCTAGCCCTGACCATCGTGGGAACCCTCCACTGCACTCCTTGCTGTACATCAGGGCCTGTCCTGTGCTGGGAGCCCAAATCTGGATCCTGAAATCTCTGTGCAGTTTCAGTGGTGCTGAGAAGTGGAGTTATATATTGAAGCACGATGACATGCATTGAGCTGCCGTGAAATGCGTCCTTTGCATGCAATTTCCAGTCTTGCAGTCCTTAATCAGACAAATAAGGACCTGGAGAAAGGTTCATCAGTCTGATAAAGGACTTTGCGACCCCTCTTTTCCTTTCAGCAAAGCAGCTATGAATGCCCGTTGACAGACTTTCTCTTGTTAAAACCCTGTTCTGTTGTCTCTGTACTACAGACTTGGAACCAGAAGTTTTGTTCATCCAGGTGTGATGGGAAGGACATGCCCTTCAACAAAGTGCGTTGTTTCATATCTCTGTAAGTAAGGTTTATTGGAGATTTTATACCTGTGTTAGAGCTCCCCCTTTTAACCTGCCTCTAAACTGAGTTACTCTAAATCGCAGAGCTGCAATACAGCCTTGAGATCTGTGAGACCATGGATGCACTTTGGTGGAATGACTTTTAGTGTTCATGAGGCATAAGTTCAGACTAAGAATGGATGCCTTCAGCCCAAAATTCACAGTTGTTTCCTTACATGTATATGAAAAGTATAGATTTTAACAAGCTTGCTGACACCTAGGTATCACTTTTTCCCTCTGCTGAATAAAAAACTGGCTGATACAGATATTTTAGATTTGTGTGCTGCAAAAAAAATAGCCTGCCCCAACAAGAGGAGGATTCTCAGTTATATTTCCACTACAGAGTCTGCCAAAATGAGTGGGCAATATTAATTTTCTGCAAGAGCTTTGAAATTAAATTAGTAGAACACTGCATTTATGGCAGGGCACATGTAACTGTATTACCCTGCCCAGCACATAATTAGTCAACTAATACGCATTAGTAGGGCTATATGATGTATTTTATTTCCCACGCTCCTAACTCAATGGGTGCATTCATTGAACCAACTCTTTTGTTGCTCACTTACTGAATTTGCTCCATTCATCTCAGCAGCTAGTAGAGGTGGTGGTAGGAGGAAACCTAAACTTGTTTATGTCTTTTTCTGTAAAAAGTAATGACAGAATAATTAAGTCTAAGAAATGCCTACATTGCAGATAAAAAAAGAGTTTACTAAACCCCTAAGGATTATTAAAACTAGAAAATTTTTCAATTATTTCGTCTGAGTGTTGATTCAGACCAAATCCATTGTTTAACCCTGAGGACATGAAGGCATTAGACTAAATGCTTTCTCATTCCAGTCAAGCTCCTCTAATACTAATAATCAAAAATGATGCCAAAGTTTTTTATTGTCCACTCATATGTTCTGCATGTATATATGGGCAGTCCATTACCAGTATATGCATGAATAAACAAACTTGTTTTGCTCTTTGTTTTCTGTGTGCTTTGGATAAATCACAAAAGTCCAAAATACCGCTTCCACTGACCTCAGTGGGCCTAATTTCTTTAGCTGCTTGTAAACTGATCTCACAGTTCCAGTGTAAAGGAGCAATAAATCAGCATAAGTAGGAATTTGGAAGGACCATCCTACCTTTTCTGGTCTGCAAATAAGAAAAGTAGAAGCTGTGGAGCTATTCCACACTTATGAGACTTAGCAGTGTGTGCAATTTGATGTTTATGTTTATTACCTGTTTGATTGTTTTTTCACCAGTCACTCTTAGGCTCACTTCATACACTGTGCATTCCGTGGAGTATGGCAAATCTGATCACATACTAGGTATTTTCATGGAAAGCTTTGTGTTCTTTCAATCTTACAATTTGTTAGCTTAGGTCTGTTCGAATGGAGGTTTGTTAGTACTTGAAGAAGTACAATGAAGATAGACACTTGTGGAGTGATGTTATCTGTCAATATGCTAACAAGGAAATACATGACTGTTGCTATATTTAATTATTTCTTAATACTGGCTACTGTTCAGTGTTCAGTGTCCCTGCTGCTTAAAATATCACAAAAAATAACCTGTCCTTTAATAAGTAGCTCCAACAGAGCATCTCAGAAATGTGTCAAGAGAGGACACAAATATGCTGGCATGGAAACTCCAACCATGGAGTGTTGTACAGCCCTGAAGCCGTTTCAGGGTGGTGGGGTTAGGGTGAGGCAGGCTCTGGGCACTTCAGACCAATGTGCAAACCCTCTAATGTTATTCCAGTGACCCTCCCCAAAACACAATGGTAAAAAAGCGCCAAAGATATTTGGATGCTTAGTGCTGTATCTGATGTGTACCTCTTAATCTGTGAATGGCACAGGTTTACATCTTTTTTTAACTTCCATTTCTTTTAATAATTAACCTACTTGTTATATCACTTACTTTTCCCATGTGATTTTGAATATTGCTTTTCTTATTTACTGTGTCCTCTTTTTCTGTCTATTTATCTGTCTGTTTCTGGAGTGTAGATATACTGTAATGACTCTAGTGTTTTGTATCTGCTTGATATAAGGGGAGCCGTTTTTTATAACTTAATGGTTTTTTTAAAGCTAGAACGTGATCTTATTAACTAGATCATATATTTTTTTGCCTATAATTTAAATAAGGAGATGCAGAATGTGTATAATGTATGGTATAATTTGCCAGCAGGAACTTCAGACTGTTTGTTAAATTGCTACATATCCTTCACATATAAAATGCAGGAAGATTTCAAAGATATTTCTTCTTCTATTATTTTCCTCACCTGCCTTTTTGATTTAAAGTGAAAAAAATATTATTCTAATTAATGAAGTGTAAGTCTTACCAAAGGTAAAGAACTGAATCAGAATAAGGAATTCCT
>NW_009631725.1:69261-93112 GCF_000690535.1 Cariama cristata
GCTTGATTATACAAAATGCGATACAATTAGGTTCGGTTTCTTCCTGGTTTAATTTAGTTTATCCCCTTAGGAGAGATCCATTCACCATATTTAATTTAGCTGTAAAACACTGTGGTAAATATTTTCCAAAAAGGAAAGCTTAATAAGTTGAAGACATGCATCACAAGCTTCTTATTTTCCACTTTACCTTTTCAAAAGCTTTTTTGTTTCGATTCCATTAAAAATTTGTAAGGGGAAAATCAGACCTCCAAAAATGTTCTTGGTTTTGCATCCTCAGTCAAGAGTTTGCTTATTTGTTAAGACACAACCCTGATCCTACCAAAATCAGAGGACCTTCTCCCCAGAGCTGCCCTCAGCCCCACTAGCATCACTGCCGGGGCTCTACCCGCCCCAGGCAGGGCTGCACAGTCACAGCGCACCTGCCCCAGGCGCATATGGCCCTGTGGTCTCCTGTCTCCCCCTGCCCTGGTCCCCCTGCATGGCAGCCCTCACGCCCTTGTGCACGTTGGCTGCAACTCTCAGAGCAACCTCCAGCCTGAGGGAATACGGTTAGGTCTGGGCTATGGGAAGATGCTCCTACTGCTCTGTGTGCCTAGAATGGGCAAGAAATAGAGGAAAAGTGACCGCTGCCTTCATTACCTGCATGCAAGAAACCTGTAGTGAAAGTCCCACTCCTGACTTCTGTGTGACACAATGCTTGTGTGTCATCACAAGCATTCAGAACCTCCAAAAATACGACTTGAAAGTGATGAGGTTTTGAGAAAGGATTGTTTTTTTTCATCTGCCTATTAGGTTTTGATAAAGATGGCTTATATTTTGACTTCTTTTCTATTAGATCATATTAGATCACAGAATTCGATCATATACGTTCTTTAGAAAGCTTCTTCTGAAATCATTAAATATTCCAGGATTTCAAAGGGAATAAAGGACCTGGAACTACTGCCTGAGACATCAGTCCCAGTGACATTAACAGATTTACAACTAATTTATATGCAGTTAATATTTTTCTCCACTTTGATTTCAGTCTCCATTCTGGCAAAACTGCTGCTGGAGAAACTGATAGGAATTTTGCTGGGAATGAATCATCCATGTGACATTTTCATCATGTGCTGAGAGAAGTAATTTGCCTCAACAAGTATGGGTAAGGTAGAAATACAGACCTCATATCTATATTCTCTGTCAGGTGGATATTCTTCACACTCCCAAAATAAAGGTGCAAGAAAGGAATGAAATATAAAATATCTAATCCTGATTTACTTTATAAATCTGTAGATTGATAATAGCTTGACGAATTATAGCGATGTCAATATCATCCTGAATGTAATAACGTGCTCTGCTAGATACTGTTTTCTGTAAGCTCAAAGCTCTGGTGTAACGTCTTTCTTTTTAAACCGCAGAACCTTCAAGTCACAAGGCTGTAGTTATTTTTACATCTTATAACCTTGTATGAGGCTAATGATACAAATGCCTTTGTCAAGCGTAGACACCAGCATTAGTGTGTTTGGACCAATGACTCAGTCAGCGTCTTGCTTGAGATGAAGTATAGCAACCTGCATTTTCATCACAGATCAGCAGGAGAGGCAGCACATTATGCAAACATTAGCACTTAAGCAAAGCTTTGAGTGGGGCCAATAACGACACAAAAACAGAGTATAAGACCTGGTGCAAGCCAGGGGCTGTGTTCACCACAAAGGTGCACGAAGCCTCCGTGACACTGTTCACACATGTCTCAAGTGTGCAGCAGCTGCATCAGGGGTGAAGGCGTGCAGGGACAGCATCACTTTGACAAATGACCGACCAGGGCAGTTTATCCATCATCACTAATGAAGTGTGCTGCAGAGCCGCTTGTGAGAGACTGAATAACACGGACAAGCCCTGCGGAGGACACAGGTGTGCAGGGGCTACCACCAGCTCAGATCTATCAATCTGAGACATCTAGGGTCAGGGTCTTGGGGAAATAAAAGCGGCATCGGCCTGAGGATTGCTAGTGACTGTGCTGATTCCCGCAGCTTCTTTAGGCTTTTGTGTAGCCTTGGTGTAGTTGACAAGGTAAATTTTACCATGTGTTAATCAGGGTGCATTGAAACCCAGCCTTTTTGCAGCACACTTTGGTCAGGGCAGTCCTGAAGGGCATGGGACAGTGCAGAAGCTGGATAGGTTGCTGGAGAAGGTCTAAACTACAATAGTAAGAAGGATCAGGGTCAGTATCTCTGGTCACTTACGAAATCTGCCTGATAGGTTTAATCTGACCTAACTCGGATTTACTCAAGTGCCTATGTATATCAACTTGCAATGCACTTTCCCAGAAACTAAGACCGAAGAGTGAAAACCACCAAATATTTGGTGTTTGGGATTATATGTTCCTGAACTTAAGCATTCTTGCTTGAATTTACTCAAAACTAAGCTCACCCATTAGCTGAAAATACTGAGAGAACAGACAAACTTACATACAGTGTTGTCTTTTGTGATATTTCTCATAGAAATATTTGGGGAGAGTCAAAGAGACTTATACTGTCCTATTTTTCACCTTACTCTTCTAAGACAGTTGGGAATAGTTGTACCTAATAGGGTAAAAGAGGAATGGACTTCTTAGCCTGGGAGGTAAACCCTTGTATATGGGAGAAATTTTATAGCAGTTTATCTTCAGTTTTGTAAAAAAATACATTAAGTAAAATTAGTGCAAATCTGTACAGTGATTCTTCCTTTAAAACATTGGGGAAGTGTTGCAATTTTTTTTTGGTTTTGTTTTTGTTTTTTCATTTAGCTAAAATCAGTAATTCTGGTCTTTTCATTACAAATTTAAGAAAATATGAAATTATTTTTTAAAACTGTATAATTGCCACATCTTGAATCCTGAAAATAAGGGAATTTATAGCCATTTAAAACTGATTTATATCTGTGTAGTATATTATCCTTCTGATACAGGAGTAGCTATGGCAAGTAAAGCACCTCTGTAATGGTATAAAGTGTCTACACTAAGACAACAATCCATTTCTAAAAACATCAGTATCATTAAAGCAGGTCACTTTTCTATAACAAAGTCTGAATAATTTATTCAAATTGCAAAGAGTTATATTTAAAGCAGAAGGGAAACGTCCAACGGAAACATGAAAGTGTTATAAACAAGGTTGTATCTATGCTGCGGTGTCTGGGTGCTACTGCAGATATAGCTGAGCTGGCCAAACTACAGGTCAGTGCAAGCTAATTTGTCTTCCACCCTGTGTTAGTGCCTCAGCTGCTGTGGGTGGAAAGTTATCACTACCCAGGATAGGCCTAGTGGGTCTACAATACACTACAGCTCCTCCTTTTTGAAGTTAGACTTGTACAGTTTTCTCAAAGGGATTTTCCCTATTCCAATGCTGTTTTAGAAGTCAAAAGTAAAACACTGTTTACCTGCAGGGTGAAAAGGCAGGTTTTTATTTTTGGCTTGGAACTTTTATCATTACAAAAAAAGAGCCAAATTTCCATTAACAAGCGTATGTTATAACTAAATTGCCTGAGGAAGGATGTTCTAGAGCATTTTTCCAGTATAAGCAGTGAGTAAAAACCATCCCAAACTCAAACTAAATCAATGAACTTGAAAAAAAATATTTACAACAGCAAAAGTCTTGTCTTGTTTCCCCAGGTGTTGGAATATTTTTTTTGGTCCTGGGATGAACGAGAGTTACTTGTCACCTGCTCTGGGGAGTCACATCTGGAATATAAAAACAGATGGCTTCAAATCAAAGAACTACTTTGAATGAAATGCAAAAGGAAAGTATATCCCCCTTATGCTCCTGAGTGCATTCAGTAATAGTTGGCATTATTAAAATAAGCAAGAAATGCTACACAGGTTTGTGGTAAAAAGGAAATATTTACGTTAATGTTTCTTGTTTAGTGCAGCATCACTACAGTTTAAGCAATCCGAATTTAGATGTTGCGCTTCAGGTCGTACCTCCTTCTGCTAAGGGCACAAGGGAGAAGGTGTTTGTCATGGGAGATACTGTATTCTAAATAACTACAGTACAAAAAAGGAGGGAAACAGAAGTTTGGGAAGATGAAATGATTGTTCAAATCATGGCTGAGCTAGGATAAAACCTAAATTTCTCAGTTCTGACTCAGTAATACCAGCTATTGAGTATTCTGTTTCTCAGTGCATAACAGGGACATGGAGTACTTTGTAAAGAAACATGCACTAGATATTTTGATGTTATTGACTTATTTATTCACAATAACTAAATCCAAGGAGCATTTAAATCTGCACAAACAGGACTTTTGAAGGTAATCCCTAGGATGAATCTTGACAGGGTAGTTAGGTTTTCAGGTCTGTGAGCACAGAAAACCCACTGAAAATATGCCTGTCATGAAAGCAGGTTGTGCTCTCTGGCAGGAATTCCACAATAAATACTCTCCCTGCAGTATCTGCAGACACAAAAGCTGCAACAGGGGAATTTGGAAACATATTTCCTGTACTATGCAGGTTTAAACACCAATAAACAAACAAAAGCAATAATATGTTTTTCATAACTACTGCTGAACATGCTGCCTGGTGTCAGGGGCTGCAGTGATGACAGATTTACAGATTAGAAAATCACATACAAAGAATATTTTATGAGGAGCAGGGGACTGCCTTTACTTAACAGGGAAAAGTCATAGTCCCTTGGTATCACTCGAGTTGTCTATATTTACATTTGCGTCTTCAGGGACTGATTGTAGGAAGCTTGTTGCACTCATGACACCTGGCAGTTCATGCCCATGTCTTTAAGGAGCTCAGACTCAGCCTTAGGACGGACAGACTACATTATCTGCCCACTCGTGTGGCATACAGTGTTACTTTTTCCAGGGAAGCCTTTATACCCACGTGTCTGCCTTGCATGGGCCACAGGACAGCTCCTGGACAGATGTGCAGGGGACCACCGTGCAGCTGTGTGAGAACAAACCACTCCTTGCACACTTTCAGGTGTATCCTGATAAGCAGGATGTGCCCAAGAATTCCTTTATGAGGTAACCAGCAGTAACCTGGATCTGCTTCCCAGGTTAGATAGCATGTCTGCTGTTACATAGCAGGAACCAAATTCAGCTCTGGCATCATGGCTGTTCCAGCACAGTGCTGCCTATGGAGGCACAGAGAAGAAAAAAAGGATTGAATGCTTTTGAAAGTCTAGCCTCTTTATTTAAAAGCTCCTCTGCAAATCAGTTCCCTGAGCAGAAGGAGACTTACCACAACAAAATTTCCCAATCTTTTGAGGTTCATTCAGTAGGATAACAATACAGCTAAGCACATGGGAAAATACACCCTGCTGTGGTCTGTTGCAGTCTTACAGAAGAGTCAGAGGTAAAGACAAACACTGCAAACAATATTAAAATTATCTGTAGCTATTTGTTTCCCTGATCAAGAGTTCCAGAGCAGCTAGTGATTTTGAGTATCTCTGCAGCTTATGAGGTACATAATCTGAAACCCATAAAAGTTTCTTTCAGAAAGAAATAAAAATTGCTCAGGACTCTGTAGTCCAGTTGCAGATTTTCCTGAGTGTTTTTGCTACAGGAGACATATACAGAATACCTCTTTTGAGAAAGAGGTTTTGTTGCTGTTGGATCTCATCTTGGTTGAAAAAACCACAAGATAAGCCTTTCAGTGTATCCTGGCCAAATTATAGCTGTCTAGTCATTTAAATTAATATACTAATTTCACTTGCATACATATTCCTAATTTGCCTTTTAATTTTAATGACTAACAAAAAAGTTTGTACCATCTGGAAACTCTCGCTTTATTTTTCCCCATGTTTTCTGAGGTAGTATATACAATTACTAGGTAAACGGTCTGCCTAATGCCACTACATCTTGTCAATAATTTGTATGCAAAAGATGAACTCTTGTGTGAGTGATAGTTCCTTTAAGGCAGGAGAGAGAGCACAGTAAACAGTTTTATCTGAACAAAATGTAAGCATCTTGTAAATATGTTGCTGAAGCACTTGTTCTAAATGGTGTGTCCACAGAGGTTTGTATTAATGATCCAAAATACCAGAGCAGTGTGAAAAATGACTAAAATGCTGCAACTGTTGTGTAGCTTGCATTACAAGCAGTGATGACTGGCAAAGAGAAAGGCAGGGCGGTGAGCAGAAGCAAAAGCCTGCCAGAGGAGGAACTGCCGAGAGAGGTGTTTCAGAGCTGGGGACGCACTGGGCTTCACAGGGTGGAGTGGAAGGAAGGCTGGTAGTGGAGATGGGTGTGAAGATCTTCAGGCCAAATTTACGTGAGCTCATATGTGACTGCGGTCTCCATTTCCTGACTTTTCTAGTGCCCATTTTTGGGAAAGATTTTGTCTATATACAGCTTGTTTTCCTCATACTCTTAGCCAGAGTGTGAGGAAAAACACGCTGTTTTCTCCCTTTAACATTATTTCCACTTATTACACATTACTCATATCGAAAGAAGGAAATTATTCTCCTCTCACTACTGTTACATAGCAGATTTTTTTTAAAGTTTTTTAGGAGGGGGGAATAAGGCCATTTTTTAAAATGTATTCAATGTACCTGTTACTCTGACTTTTTCAACTCAATTGTTATTAGTTTTCATTTACAAATCTATTACAAAAATTTTTCAGCTTGACTTGACATCGTTTTTTCCTCCTTGCAGTACTCTTGTCACTGCCAATCACCTGCAAGTAGTTTCAGTCATTGTAAAGATAACTTGCTTTTGATGGGAACGTTATACGTATCAGAAGAAGGGAGTACCAAATATTCAGGATGTCACAGAAATTTAACAGAATAATTAAAGGTTATTCTTCCATTGTTTTGCAATACAGTTTCAGTTCAGCTCTTCTTGGCAGGAAACTGAATTCAACTACAACAGGCTACATATGCTACCCATGAGCAACGATTCAGTGACTTGGTGCTCGTTTCTGAAGAGGGATTTTCAATCTCAGTTTATCACAGCAGCAGTAACTTTCCATAGAATAGGTGCAATGAAAAGAAAAGGAGCTAGTAAAACTACAAATGCAGATGTCAGTGTTGTCAAGGAGACTAAACAGCATACTAGCCTAAGGAAGAAAATTATTCTTTTCTCCTTAGCATTTGCACCTTAGCACTGGCACCAAGTCAGAGCTGAAGAATGAATGTCTGAGACTAGACAAAAACCTTTACTGCCACAACACATGCTATAAGTAAGTTCCCATGGGTGTTCCCATACTTCCCTTCCAACAACCTAGAACTTAGACTTTTAAAATAGTTTATAAATATTAATTATATTCCTTAAAATTTTTCAAATAATTTTCTAGTAATTTTGGTCAAGATTTTGAAAAATAGTTTTGAGAGCAGTTGATGGTAAAAAATATGGCGAAAGTTCATAGATTTCTGTTTACATACACAGTAGGTCATATAAAATAGCAATAATACCTCAGACTTTTCGATTATTCTTTAACATAATTTTCTAAACTATACACACTTTTCCCACACAGCAATTCTGCAGTCTTAATATGATTTTTATTCCTTTTTTCTATCCTTATTAACATATATTAAAATTTTAATTCAGATGTCTATGTTTATTATCTCATGAAAAGATCTGCTTGTGTTCATTCCGTATCTTGTCATTATGACTTGAACTACTGAAATATTCATCTTTTACATGTCATCAAGCCACATTTGTAGGACAGACACTTACTCTTTGTAAAGATTTTCCTTTACAAAATTCTTTGGATCAAAATAATTTCATTTAAATTTTAAATATATTATGTTTACAATATACTTATTAAATTACAATTTCACGTTTCTTCACAGGAATTCTCTTCGCTTAATAGAAGTCTCATACCCAGAAGGTCCAAATTCTGCAGAATTATATTGGCTATTCGCTTAATTATATTAATTTAATTGTAACTGTTTCTTCAATCAGTAGATGTTAATTAACTGTCCTGGCTTTGTTTTATATCGGTGAGTCTGCTGACATAATGCAAAGAGAAAACCAACAAAATAAATTGAAAATAACCTTTGCTAATGTAAAGAGAGGAAGCAAAAATGATGCTATGGCTTTTTTTTGTCATACTGTAAAAAGGCAATCTAATTTAGTTCTTACTCTGTCACTGTACTAATGACTATTTAGCCTTTACAAATGACAGTCTACACTAAATCAGGGAGCTGACTTGTGCTTTTAATACTAAAATCATTTTTCTCTTTTGTGCTAATTTCAATCAGAACAGAAAATTGTGTGTAACATTATTACATAGACTGATTTCAGTCATATACAAAAACCTTCAAAGCTTTATACTTTCGATCATTGAAATGGAGTATTTTTGAGAGAATGGAGAGGTTTCTGTTAATAGTTTCAACAGCAAAATTTTAAAAAGGTTTTTAAAAATAGAAAAGTAAACCAAAATTCTACATACATGATGTTGCATCACACCAAATAATTTTCTGCTAAAACACTGAATCCTTGCAGCAGAAGTCCAACCAGTATCAGATAACACAGTCACATTACAAATATTTCCATCTACATATATGGAAAAATCACGCATAGAAATGCCAGACCCTCTTGGTTCTCATTTTTGATGAGGCTGTGAGAAAACAGAAGTGTTCCTGCAGCATGCACTGGTTTGTTACAGCCTGTCCCCTGTCTCCTGCTCTGTAGCAACTGCTTCTGTGCACACTTTTGTTCCAAGACAAGCACAGAGGTGATTACTGCTTTTCGACTGTTATCTAGCACTGGCTTAGCATAGCTTGGGCATCATGCCTCTGATGGTGCAGTCTGAGCTGGCTGAGGATTTAGATGGAACCTCTTGCCCTGTTGGTACTGGGTGAGTGGGAACAGTGACAGTAGTTTGTGCCCTGGACTTCTGCAAAATGTTGTCACTTATAGCAGAGTGATATAACAATAGTTGAAGCATAACATGAATGTTTACATGGCATTGGGCTTTTTTTGCACAGTCAGCTAAAATCAATGATAGATTTAATTTTTAAAAGTGCAGTGGTTGAGGATTTGATTCATAAGATGTCCAGCTATCTCTCTAACAGGAACAAGAATCTTCAAAAGGGGTTGTGTATGTGCTTCCAAAACCTCAGTATACATATATATCTACTGAAGATGAACCTGCTTGGGTAGAATATTTTTTTTTCATTCACATAGTAATTATCCTCCAAAAGCAGGTTATGTACTGTAATAAAGAAACCAAAAGATGGATGAAAAGTGGAGGAAGGAGAAACAACACTAATCTATATTCTACCAGCACTCCTAAACATTCTAGTGCCTTAATAATTTGCTGACCTTGTGCTGTCTTTGAATATGCAATTGAAATGGAGATAGGGTAATGTGATAGATGTGCTCCAGGATATACACTTCTTGTATTTCTGTCCAATACAAAAAATTAGTTTTAATTAAGTTGCTTTCAACTAATTCAGGTTCTCTTTAAGAATGTAATTAAAATGTATTATAAGTGATTGAGACATCCTATTCATTTGAAAATACTGAAATGGAAGTCAAAGATTTTTTCCCCCTTTCTTTTCCATGTGTCCAAATCTCTCCTGTGGGAAGAACATATTGGAATATAATAGAGTTCTGATCGAAGTTGTTTCTGGGCTTTGGGGTTTTTTTTGGGGGGTATTTTTTCTGTTTGTTTGTTTTTTGAAAGTTCTTAAAGGCATAAAGAGAATATTTCTTTTTTTTTTTTCTTTTTTTTTTTTTTAAATACCTTTGGCCTGATTTGCTGTGGAAAAAGTCTCTGTTTTGGGATTTTGCAAAGTGGTTAAGAAACCCTCTATGTGTACAGATGGCAAAGTGCTGTCACTTGATGGGCAAATGATGCGGATTTACTTATTAAAAGTTCTTCTTTTTGTGTACTTAATAATATCCCTAAAGCTCTTCCCATACTTGTGCTCACTGAGGTTGGTTAATGTTGCACAGAAAATGAAGTCTGTTATCAACAGAAGGAAT
Source organism: Cariama cristata (assembly GCF_000690535.1). NCBI lineage: Eukaryota > Metazoa > Chordata > Aves > Cariamiformes > Cariamidae > Cariama > Cariama cristata. The sequence continues at coordinate 79,159 of NW_009631725.1, forward strand.
TTCAAGTCTGAACTCAAGGTGACAGACAGCTCTGTGAAAGACGTTCCCTGAGATACAGAGTTTGTTGACCAGGAAATAGCAATGCCACTCTGCTCCTAGGGGCTTCAGCACTCTTTCTGTGCATGGTCATTTTTTTGTGGAGCAAGAAGTGAAGGATACCTATTATTTGCTGTTAACTTCACCTTTCTGAGCAATGTAACATTGAAGGCACATTGCAGGCAGTGTTTTACAACTAGAATAAAAGAAAAGAAAACTGTTTAGTGTTCTGTGACTTCACAAACATGTTTTATGTATGTAGGTAACCCACAACAGTACTAACTTGTTTGACAGACTAAGGATCTCATCTCAGACATCTAAGGTTCTGAACCATGCTGATAAATAATACTGTTTTCTCTTTCTCAAATGGTCCTTGGGTATTTGGCTTGTAACAGTATACTTCACAGCTGGCCTCATCTGTGGGATGCTATGTCAAGCCTCTCTAAGCAACTCCTATAAAATGCAGAGCTTTTGTGACTCAGTGTTTGGTGCCATGCAGGAAGATGCAGTCTCATGGCACAACAATACAAACGGAGGAGTAAGAGAAACTTCAGTTCTTCATGACACAGATGGCAGCATCTTTTATTGGATTTCAAAATTCAGAACCCCTACTGAGAAATTCGGCCACCCTTGATGTTTTATTAAATACAATCTCAAGAAAATGATAGATTTGTCAGATCCAAAGACTGATGGAAAAATATAGACTGGCAGTAGGTTAGGAGGGCATGAAACCTGTGGTAACATTAGAAACCAAAAGGTTTCTTTGGAAAATCATTACAGAAAGACAGATAATATATGCAGAGTGACTTGCAGGGTCTTGACAGAAGTGTTGATCAAATACAGAGGTAACAGTTTGCATAAGAATACAGAATTTTATGTGGTTAGCTGAGATTAAACAAACCATTATGTTGGCCAGAATTTTTTTTCGGTTTTTGATACTGGAAGTTGTTTGCCCATTTCATTAAAACAGCCTAGAGAAAAGGCAGTCTCTGGGCTGGAATTACAACATGGGAGGTGCTCCATAGTATCGGGTCATTTTAAGGTCAAAATATTCCAGGATGAAAAGGAGAGAAATTTTTTTTCCCCTTTTGTTGGTTGAGTTTATGTTTGGGATTGCAGAAATGCTTTTTGAGTCGTGGACTTAATTACTAAGTACTGCTGGGCTGACAAAAGATGGCTCTAGTGGCTCATTTCGCAACATTGCCAGGATTTGACACTTTTTGGTTTTGTTCTTTTTGTTGTTTGTGTGTGTGCATTACTTTCATTAAGAGAACAACACAGCACAGCCATTAGGCACAATGGAGTCTTCAAACTTCTCTCTGTGTTAGTATTGAACTGGCAGGATAGACTGTGAGTTTCTGGAAATTCATAGTCCTTCCAGTTGATTAACTTGATTTTGCCTATGTTTTCTTATAAAGCAGCTTTGCATAAATTCAAACATCACAAACAAAAAGTGGAACAAAGAAACAGCACTGTATAACTTAAGGGAGAAGTTGAAAGTTTCCATTGCAAATATAGTTCATTTTGGTGAATTAATTGCTATAAGCTCACCATGCTTTTCAAGTATGTGGTCTGACCAGTAGTACTTTGCAGGAGAATTGAGCAGTTGAAGGAATTACCTATAAATATTAATATAGTAAGGCTCCTATGAGTTACAGAGAAAAAGCAAAGAATTTTAAAAGTATATCAAAGATCTTGGGCCAAATTTTAGCTACTACTTCTGACTTTGATCACTGACTTGAATTGACAATATTTAAGTATTTTATTATTGAATAAGAGTTACTTATGAAATATCTAGACTTCTAAACAATTACATCTAGGCTCTCTGGGACATCCAGTTGATTGTGGCACAAGATTGCAAGCAATTAGAGGCTGAGGTAAAGTTGCTGATAAATCGTGGAAACTATGAAATCATCTAATCATTTAAAATATTGATATTGTAAAAATAATGCTAAAAAGTTGATGGTTCTGACTAATATTGTAGGTGAAAAAGAGATCAGTTTAACAGCTAAATATAACTATAAAAACCAGTAAAAATTCAAGTGTGCTTATTTTAAAGATATTTAGAAATCAGAATAACTGCCCTCTGAAGGTAATGACTCTCCCTTGGCAATGATACTATTTTTGTTTTGTCAGCAGCAACAATGAATACAGCTACTATACTGCATAAAATAATTGTATTATATGGCAGATAAAACAAGGCATATGCATCAGATTATAAATAATCTAATTTTACAAAGGAATTTTACATCTTAATCTGTTTGACCATCACTTTCACTTAGACTCTGAAATAAAATTATGTTATGGTATTCCTTGCTATAATCTAATATTTTGCCCATAACAAAATGTCAGGTCACATTTACAGCAATCTAGGGCTGTCTAAGCCAGATCAGAAGGTCATATTGTTTGAGCATTGTAAATGAACCCGTCCAACAAAGTTTTGGTTAAGGACAACCAAGGACTCATGATACAGTCAATTTACCCAAATGCCAGCAAAAGCTATGCCAAGGCTCTCTGTCCTTTGAAATTTGAAATGGTATCAAGCATACAGGAATTTATCTTTTATTATCAAGCCTAGGAAGAAATTATATTTAAAAATATTTTTGCAGAAGATCAATATGTTGCAGTGCAAGTAACATTAAGTACAATAATATTTTACTAAAATGAGACAAACTCTATTTCAGTATTATGAAAAATATGGGTGTACATTTGTTTTCATAAACTATACTAGGAGGCTTGACTATCTTTTTTAGCCTTCCTAAACTGCTACATAGGCATGATAAAGTTCTAACAAGAGACTTTTTTTGCAGCAAACTGTGACTTCCTTCCTTACATATGATTGTATATGTGTGCATTCACTATACACACCATGAGGGAACATGACTGCGATCGTGAAAGTGGTTTCCATTTCACTTAGCAAGCACTAACACCTGAAATCAGGAGAAACAGAGATGCAGTTGAGAGTGGTGCCTAAGTCACAAATCAATCTATGTTCCTCCATAGGCAGAAAGAAGACAACAATCATTATTTCTTTGCAAATTTGTGAAGAGCCAGCGATTAATTGACATATTCTGGTATTTCTCTATTTTGTAGCAAAATCACAAAGTTAGTTAATCTTTTAGCTGAGATTTCCCAAGATGGTACAAAATCAGCAAGTTGCTGACTAATACCTCCAGTGGTAAGCCAGATATTTTGAGCTATATAGATAAACTGAGTCAAAGCATTTCAGTGCTTTCCTGGCATTAATTAATTTTACCTATCCTCACTCCTATCTGCTTTTCTGATTTATATGCAACTTCTACCTATATGTATCAGCTGTGGAGATGATTCTACTTGAAAAGAGAGCTAGTAAAAATTAAAGCATTGGAGTTATATAGTCTGAGATGTGCACTGGATGGAAGATCTCTAAGGAAGAAGGAGCATTTTTCCTTTCTGGATCATCACAGTCTGTTTTGAACCATGAATAAAACTAACAGAACTGAGTTAATTTGAGATATTGTAGTTGTCAGCAAAAAAATAATCTCTGTCTTCCTCTTCTTTTACCAGTCAAAGTGCTATATGGCTAATTTTGTCATGATATCACAGAAGTTCACATGATAACACAAAAAGGGTCATATTTAAAGCTAAAAAAGTTCTTTTGGATTTTGCTCTTTCAGAAAGGGAACAAGCCTTATTCTGATAAACTGAGGCTCCTGATGTCAGGAACGTAGAGAATACACAATGGAAAATGTATTTTCTGTAGAAAAGACAATATTTCTCTGTTTACTAGCCTGTGGAAATATCTGTATTCTGCACTGCAAATCCTTAAAGTCCCAATGCAGTAAAATGCAATGTATTGGTTCTGTGAACAGGCGCAGTGCTGTGAAACTCCTGGAAGAAATTGAATAATCTGCCACAACTGCTAATATTTAGTGATCTTTTACCACACCAGATTGATTTCTTAATTCTCTTGAAGGTTGCTTTGCTCCTCCTTTTCTCTGGACAGTGGACACGAGAGACTTGTCAGAGTGTTGAAGACTCCATAGGTTGCAATCTCTTTGCCAAGCCAAGAACAAAACTTTGGCAAGGCATTTTTTCTTCGTACTATTTTTAATGTTAGCCATGTTGGTCACAGGTCTGGTGTCAATGCTTTCAGGCTTACTTCATGGACATATATAGGTCTGTCAGGACTACTATTATTACTGAAGTGACTCGATGTGGGAAGCAAGTGGTTGTAGTGCTCCAAGGGCCAAAGACTTTCATTTGAGATCACACATGGGTATGAGTTTCACTAGAACAGGGAGTTTTCTTCTTTAGTGAAATATCTGATGTAGCAAAGATTCTGCTAATTTCTGTCAAGAAATTTTATGAGACCTACAGTAGGGCCTATGAACTTGAGATGGTGAAGTACAGGCAGAGTATCTTCTCCAGGCTTCACTCCTTTCCATCAGAGATGAGTTTGGCTTAAGGAAAGAGCTCTCAAGGTAGCCTATAATAACTCACCTGTCAAATTCTCCTGCATTAGGAATAATGTTTTCAAATATGGTAGACAACTTCCATGAAGTCCAAGAGTGGAAAAGTACACTCGGACATACTGAAGACTTGCATTATCTTCCCACTGCTAATGTAGGGTAAGTTCCTGGACTCATGGAGAGATAAGTGGTATTGGGTGGTATAAATCTCCAAGTGAAACAATAATCAGTTCTCCACGGTCATGTTGTGTTTCCTGCAGGTCTAATTGATGTTTCTGGAAACAATGTTGGAACTGCTGTTTACCAGCAGCTGTAGTGTAATTTCTGGAAGTGCCATTTTTTAAAAGAAGCTTATCAGAGAGGAAATGTGTGCAGTAATTAATTGGTACCTTGCCTGCACATGTCTGGGTAAAAAGGGAGCTGCTGCAAAGTGGGGGCATCCTACTTCTGGTGGCCTCTAAGGGCATGGTAGAGTCAAGTATGACCAAACGTTCAAGAATTCTTCATGCTTCAAGCAACAGAGAGAAAGCAAAGTGGTTGCCTGAGGCAGGGCTGTCACAGGGACAGGGAAATGGCTCTGATGATGGTGTAGTTGCTCCTAAATATCCTGGAAGAAGTGTGGGATTTTTTTCCTTGTTAGATACTATATTTAAGAATAAAACAGAGGGAACTGTTAATTATGTATCTACTGATTGTAAGTATGAATAAACTATGATTGATGGTTAATGGGCTCTCTAATTTCTACACTGCTTCTGTAATGATTCTACAATTAAAACAGAAGTCCTAATGCGTTTCACACACTGTATGCTTAACAGGGTGTTATCAGGCACTAGTTCAAAGAGCAGCCAAAGAACTCTGGAGGTGTACAAAAGCCTCTCATAACAAGCTTTAAAAGTGGTTGATTTGTGGCACTTTTCAGAAGGTAGCAGATAACATATGTTTCCCGTTATTTAGCAGAATTAATTGTTTCTTGAATCCACTCCCCTTGCTGTTTGTCAGCCAGCCACACTGCAAATGGCCTGTGCCTGTTGCAAATACTCTGATAAAATAATCAAGATTTGATTATATAGAAGAGGTAGGTTTGATTAAGAAGTAGAAAATTTTAAAGCATAATATATAAGTTAGGATTGTTAGGTTTGAAATAGGTAATCATAGAAATCTCAGCATCAAAACAACAAGCTACTTGTATAAGAAAACTAGCAGCGTTATACTTGAATTGTAGTTAATAATTAGAAGGTTTTGATTATACCTTGCTTTCAATTTTGGTCAACACGACTTTGATTGATAATAAGAGAACTGTGAAGGGAGTAAGAGTGTGTAAAGTCCTAGAAATTGATGACAACACCTGGAACTGCTTGTGTTAAGCTACTGAGCATGGATGAGTTATATGACAACCTGTCAAAGTAGTCATTCGATTAATTAACTTGGACCCAACAACCTTCAAACCCCTCCTTGTCACTCCTACAAACTGAACTGTGCAAACTCAAGACAAGGACGTCATCCAGTGGACACCAGAGGACAACCACCGGGGGTCTTAAAAGACCCCAGAAGACCCTTCCCATAATTAACCGCCCATGCCCAAAGGGGAGGTACCATATGTAAATTATTTCAGGGAAAAGTAATGAATATACATCCTGATTCCAGGCATTACAATAAATATGTAATCAATTGTATCTATGTAATCTATTCACAGTAACAGTTGAGTATGCACATTAGATGGATCGATTCCCCATGCATCCAGCACTGCAATAAAGGAGTGCCTGCTTCTTAATACTACATTGGTGTTATGAAGTTTATTCCTGATTTAGGTGACATGCCTTCAAGCTTTTTTCGTTTTAAATGGTGCAATCATATTATGCATTCCTTGCCAATAACTTTTCCCCCTTAAATCAGTCCCTGGCATTTGACACTTACAAACTAAAATTAAAATGAGCTGAGTCCCTAGTTAATGTCTGTTTATTAAAGATGATCTTTCATGTACAGAATTATCGGGACATTTGGCCTGATTTACTGTGCTAACATTTCCAATTTGGCCCTGGGTAGGTAGCTTGCTAGTATGTTACACCCTATGGTGAAATAGTGCCATATGAATATGGGTTTTGGAAGTCACTAAAGAGCAGAGCTTTCACAATGGACTGGTGAAGAGGTTTTACCTTCTTAAAACACAAACATTGCTGGGCTTTGGAACTCTATATGGCACATTAGGATTGAAAAGCTTTCATTTTTAAATTGCAGTTAAAAACATGTAATGTAATACTGTCAGTAGTTTAAATGGACTGTACCTCTTTCAGCCATTTAATGCTATTAGTTAAACTTTGCCATTACTATGCAAATGAACTGCTGCACTTAAAAAATGACAATACAGTGAATATGACAGAGAACAACTTGAAATTCTAACAAATGTGAAAATACACACCCCCCCCCCTTTTTTTTCCCTTTCATTTTTTAACTCAATGTTGTTTGGAGAAGATTGCGTTTTGGAAGAGAAAGTAATTTCTTGGTGTTGAAAGGAGACCTGTGGGACTAACTCTACATAATAACTGGGTGCTAATTGTGTAATATATATGGATTTCCTAAATCTGGGATCAGGTCTTTAGAATGTCCAGGTTCTAATACTAGCTTTCTTCAGGAATGTGGCCTTGGGGGCTAAGTCCAAGTTATGCAAGGGATCTTGATGCATAGATTCTTGTGTTACTGGTGACCCATCTAGCCCCATAAGTTGGAGTAGTCTAGACATGACTAGGGTCATGGTAGATCCTGTTACTCTCTGTTCTCTCAACACTGAGAGCAGATTGCTGGTCCCTTTTATTTTTATGCAGCTACCTTATATATACTTACAAGTTATAAGCCTGTTTTCCCTTCATTTGGCTATCTAAGCAAGCCCATTTTAAAATCTTTCTCAAATTCCTGTCTTCTAGACTTACATACTTTCCTTCCTCAGGAATTTCTCCAGTGATTCTGTGCCCAAAATTTGATACAACAGTTGAAGTCTTCCAAGTATATTTTCCAATAGTTGAGGAAACTGTAAGAGTATATTATTTTCATTAGAAGCTATATTCTAGTTTGTGTGGTCCACATTGATTATTGCTTTTTTCATTATATCAAAACATTTTTAGTTCCTATTATATTTGTGATGCATAGATTCTTTTCTGCAAACTTGTTACATAGAGACTTGTTTTCTCATCTCTATTTGTCTAGCAGATTATTCTTGTTTAAGTGTGGAAATCTGTGTTTATCCTATTTTAAAATGAATCCTGTGTTATTGAGGGTTTTTTTTAGTTGGGATTGTAAAGGTTATTCTGTTGAGCATGCTGAAGAAAATCTTTGGAAATTTTAGAGAGGAACGCTTGCATTTAAGCACAAAATCAGAAGGTATACAGCTGATATGCAAAGATCTGCATCAGATCTTTGTCTACTACATATGGTGTCAATGACTTTCATGTCTCCCTGCTGCATGAGCCAAAGTTCTTTCTACTTGAATTTCCTTCAAGATCTGACTATGCCAAGCAGTAGACTTGCACAGCGGGGCATAGACCATTGTAGAAGACTTGTGGGAAATGAAAACAATCTAGTTGAGCTAAAAGCATAAACCTGGAGAAAGTGTACCATAATGAAAACTTAAGAAACGTGTGTGTTAATCCATATTCTGATAGATAAGCAGGAAACATTTCAGTAGAAGAATAGAAAATTCAGCATTGGTGAGCTAGGGAAATAGCCTCATACGGTTGTCACAAGTGGTTCTCAAGGGAACTATAAAACATCATATGACTAAGTAGTTTCTACAGTAAGCTTGACTTTTAAATTTATAGCTTAACATTTAGAGTGTATCTTTTAATTATGGAGAAACATTTTTTTTTTTTCTACTACTGGAAACAATTTAAAAGATCAGTGGTCTATATTTTAGCAATTCATTCACCTAGGGGTACCAACAACATTGTACACTCTGTTCAGATCCATGTCAAACGTTGACCTGAAAGAGAATCTGGTGGGACATTTGACTCTGTTTGACTTCAAACCATTTATTCATTACGCTGAAGATTTAATATACCTTGGGGAATCTTAAGAAAAAAAAAAATCTTATCCTTGGTAACATAGACCTCTACTAACAGCAAATACGACTTAGTAAAGACTGCAGTTTTCAATGTTAAAACAGTGTTGACTAGGATTTTAGGAATAAGTCTATGCAGTCTGAATTATGAATAATTAGTTTCAGGTTACCCAATTCTGTTAGACTCTTTTGCAAATCAGAATAGCTGTCCCTACTCCAAATAAGCTAGGAACTCAGTGTATTTGTTTGATGTAAAGCCCAGCCAAAAGGGTATATCTTGCCCCAAATCTGTCAGCACAACTTTCTGTTAATAATGGAAATAGTATGAATGGGTCAAGGTACAACATGGTACATGTGCATACAAAATGTCTGTGCAACTGAGCGTAGAAGTTAATATCCTTGAGTTATTCTTTCTCCAGTATGAATATGTATGAATCTATTTCAAACCACATCTTTTTGCAACAAATCTTCCAAACTAGTTAGGAAGGTAGCTGCCTGATGTCAAAAACTCTGCTAGATTCCTCTGCAAGCTAATGATGTTCAGTAGGAGTAAAAAGCAATGATTTCTAGATCTTCCAAAACGATTATAGATAAATGAAACTAGGAGGAGTTTTCAAATATGACCACTAAAGGTACTTCCATTATAAGGAATTATTCTTCCTTTTCTGGCTAGGAAATTGCAAGATACTGAAAATTAGGCAGAGTGAGTAGAGGAAAACACCAAAATGTCAGAGGAAAAACCACAGATTTTATTATTAGATCAAGGAGCTGTTAACAAGGAAGACTTTTTTCCTGTTTCAGGTCAAATGATGATCTAACCGGTCTCAGTTCTCCAAGGCAAAGATGTCAACTGAGGCTGGGGAACTATAAAATCACAAATGCTCACACAATTACAATATGTTAACACTGCACACCTGCATAACATGGCCTGTGACTGCAACTGATAGAGCAAATAGGTAAAGACCAACTATGTTAAATGTAAAGAACATTTTTTTCTTCTTTTTATTTTCTTTTCCTTACTGTAAGAAGGGGATCTTAATAATTCGTTGTAACACTGTAGTACAGAGACTTACTTCCAGGATTATTCATCATTTTAATATATACACTAAACCGGGGAAATTAATAGCAAGACAACACTGTGATTGAATTAAAATCCCCCAGACTAATCCAGTATTCTCTGCCAACACATCGGTGATCTATTCATGGAACAGCTAGTACAACAGTTCGTCTTCTGTAATTGTTTTCAGAGTAACTTGGTATACCTCTTACAAAAAAAAGACTGGAGAATCATCTTTTGCAAAATGCCATGCATGTGTTGTTTAGCAGTCTAGTGTGAACTGATTCAGCCATCAGAGGCTGGAATGAGACCACATAGACTCATTTCTCTTTGGTTTTGCGCTGCTGGTCCATGAAATTTATGACTTCTACGTGACCTTAATTCAGTTCATGGTGAGAAATTGTTATGAGGCAACCAAGGAACACATCCATTATACCACACAGTCCATTATAATGTTTAATCCCCTCAGCTCATTACTGTGTTAAGCAATCATACAAATCATGTGTTTCATTCAAATGTTTTCCCTGTAGAAGCAAGGAACACAGTACAGGTCACAGTTAGAAGAAATTCAATACGTACGTGGGTGTGCCATAGTTTATATTATACAGTGGTTGCTGTTGTAGCATTTTGATGATTTTTTTTTTTTTTGTGAGATGACTTCTAATCAATAATAAAATGCATGTGTTTAAACAAAAGAACTCTATAGTAAATAAAATAATTGTTGAACTCTGATAAAAAAACCTTGTGATAATGATAACAAGAATGATAATTTAAAATATCTTCATTCTTTTGTCTTCATGAATTAAAAATAATATTAACATAAACCAGAAAATTCATATAAAAATCATAAGAAAAATGTTTTCTTCTAGAGAAGACCACAGACTACAGGGGGAATAACAACTGGGATGAATTTCCTCACTTCTGCTGTGCTAATTTTGAAGAATTTATTTGTCATTTGCTCAAAGGTTGTTTTTTTTTTTTTTTCACTTGTATCTAGAATGGATATGGAGAAATGTGTTCTTTCTCCTTCAACCTCTCTCTCTCATACACACAAATATAAACACATACATAAGCAACGCCAATCTGCATCTTCTTATTCCCCCACTTTATTTAAAAATATCATCAGTAGTTTGCACATAGTTTTATGAACTTGGTGTCATTTGAGTTTTGGCACTTGGAGTACTTCTGCAAGTTTCTTCAAAAATGTTAGAGGCGTAGTTTGCTCCTGGGGAGCAGCTTGGCAAATAAGAAGCGTAATTTTTATTATTACAAAGCTGTTGCCAGAATTATCTAGAGCAGGTGTGAATGCATGAGTACACAGTAACATCTATTTCTATGTTTGTCATTGCCGTAGTATCCATGTGCCTTATAGCATTCAATAGACTTGTCTTCACAACACCTTTATGAAGCAAGAGATTGCTTTTATTTCCATTTCACAGATAGAGGCTAAAGCGAGGCTTGGTAGCTTACCCGATCTGACAAAGCAGCCTAGGGCAAAGCATGGAACTTGGTTTGACCTCCCGAGGGCTAAGCCAGTTGCTCCAACCTGCCGTCACGTTGCTGCTTTAGCAGAGCAGGACTCTTGCCCGATTGATTTGTCAGCTGCACAAGTTTTTGCAGCAAGATTCATCTTATTGTTGTAAGACAAAAGACATTTTGAATCTGAGCCTCTAATTTCATTTTGTGGAGTGGTGTTTAATTAAGACCATTGACACAGTTGGACAGGAAATTCTGCCGTATTGAAAAAAGTAGCAGAGGGACTGGTTCTTGTTCTTTAACACAACAGCAGTCTGAAACTCCAAAATCTTTTATTTCTACCACTGGCTAACTAGGTAGGGCTGAGCAAGTCTTTTCACTTTCCACTGCATCATTTTCAACATCTAGAACTTGTCATGCATTTTCCCCTCCTTTATGAAGGTGTTTATGATCTACCTGTGGAAGAGCTAGATCCTACATGTCCACAGCCGAGGTGTATTTATAGAAATGTGAATTGTATGCCAAATATTTTAATTCTTTCATTGTTGTTTTTACAGTAATTTTCCTTAGTGTTTAAATTCCATTCAGTGTCTGTTTCCTCATGTTACAAACACTGATCCTTGTGTTAGCTGGCAAGTACATAGCAAGTGGTGCCTTTTAACTTATCTTCTTAGGATGGGATTGATCTAATCTAAGGAAAGTCATCGTCACCACCACTCTTGGTTAAACTGTAGCAGTTTGCAGGGCAGGAAGGGGAATGCAAAGAAATTTAATTCTTTAGAATAGAAACTGAGGTGCATGAGTGTACTTTGTGATAATCACAACTATCATTTATACACTGCCAATTTGTGAAGGCTGCCTTGCTGAGTGGTGACATTGATGCCACTAGTAGGATCTATCACAGACTGCAAACCAGTTTCAACATTCTGTAACAGTGTTTCAACACTAAAAAGAAAAATGTAATCTTTAAAATTTAAACAATTGTTTAAAGTTTAAACATTATTCTTCTTTATAGTTGTCTAACCAGGATAAAAAATAGAGGAAGATTTTCTGTCTCCTCAAAGCCTCTGACATGGAGTGTTAAACTACCTAGACCATCTGTATGATGCCTAATCAGAAATGACGTTCATCTCTCAGCAAGATGTCTTAAGGGAGAAAATTATCGTCAGAAAAAATATTTTTCATTAAAATAAGTGACACTTGCGTTCTTGCTGTGGGAAGGGAAAAATAAAGAATGAAATCGTACCTTTTATGGACCCTTGTTTAAATTAAGTGCCTTACCTTCAAAAGTAGCTACAAGTGTGCAGCTTCGTTATGTCTGGAATATTGAGCTCTACTCAATGTCCTATTTTTTGGACATCTCCTTAAGGGCTTTTGTATAGCTTAAACATAGCCTTTATATCCACTGAAATAAATAAAAGGCAACCCATTGACTTTGCATACTCTGGAACAGGCTCTAAAGTACTGTAGAGAGAAAACTATGAACCCAAGGTCCTTTAACCAAAACTGACTTCTTCTAAGGCACTCCTTTAGAACATACCCTTTACTCATCTTCTGAGTGTGCAGAGGTAGTTAGCTTTCGTTTTCTGTCCTTCCCTTCGAACTCAGAGAACGCTCTTGCCTTCTAGCATGTAAGCAGATAGCTCGTCCCAGATGGCAGAGTTATGTCTGAACTCACCACAGGTTTTATTTTCACAAAGCAGGATTTTATTTTGTATATTGCAGTGTTTAGAGACAGAGAAAATGGAGGCTATAGGAGAAGAGCCATGCAGCACAGGGACCAGAGCATTGCTCCAGGAGACCTGCAATACACGATGTCTGCAAATCAGACCATGTGAAGTTTACAGAGAAATTTTGCATGGAAAAAATAGGGGAACCGAAAGATGGAACAAAAGACAGAAGAAAATGTGCAAATTAAAGCTGCCAAGAGCCCTTTAATGTATGTATGTAGCAATTTACTTTAGCCAAGTAAAATCTGAAGCTGGAAACAAAGAGAACAGATCTGAGAGAAAAAGCAAAAGAGCAAAAGTATGTGGTTAGACATAGCAGATTAACACAGCTGGTACCCATCAAGTCCCACCCTAAGTGCCAGGGATATACTCAAAGGATCTTCAGTAACTGACAGAAAAACAAAATAAATCTAGGAACTCTTTTATTCAGACTTTTTAAATTGCTGTGTCCAGAATAGCACAGCTTAGCTGGTATTGTGAGTAACATGCAAAAAAAAAAAGGTGTACTTCTTGATATTGAAGTAAAACTAGGCACCAGATACTATGTTCACCTTTTTCTAGAGCAGTATTTGAAAGGATGACCCACAGTTCCTCTTCTCCTCTTCTCTGCTGTTCCCAATATTTCAGCTTTCAGTAGGAATCTTAGTGATTTTTGCTTCTATTTTGTCTTATTTTTTTAGCTAGAGATAGCAGGGTATTTACTTTGAACAATATTTTTCTTCACCTTTGCATTCCGTATGTACCCAATGTAACTTGTAATACTTGATTCTTGTTCATATCGTCTCTGTTTGGTGCTGTTTGTGTGCTTGTTTTTTCAAATATGTGACCTAAATGACTGGAAATACAAGCTTGTGTGGCTATGTAATTTCTGCCTTCAAAATGTATTTGCAGAAGCTTTTCTGGTGTTCATGAAAAAGTGTGTCAGCACTGATCTTTGCAGAGGTTGCTATAGGAAATTGCAGTGGTGCAAAAAGCAACTTAGATCTGTTTTATATATGCATGTAGGTATGGCTGCATACTGCATTTTGCTATAGCTGTGCATTTTCACTCAGGCTTGTGATATATTTGTGTTTTAGAAGATCTGAGAGTAGAGGGTAAAATTGCTTTGCAGAATCTTTGCCTTGAAAATTTGACTCTTTCTCCCCCCGCCCTTTCC
>NW_009631725.1:93143-100093 GCF_000690535.1 Cariama cristata
CAACTATGCCAAGAATCCCTGTTTTCAAGGTATTGCTCCCATAAACTGTTTTTCCCTCTTGCTGCTTCTCACATTAAAATCAGTGCCAAATTTCCTCTGGCTTTGGAGAAAACCCATACTTTGCTTTCTTTTGAAAGGACAATATACCAGTTCTTTAGAACATCTACTTTTCTGAGGTATCACTCTGAAATACACAAATCTCACCTGTACAATCGATTGGTGATTAGCTCAACTGCAAAAGAACAAACTTCTTACCTTAACATTTAATTAATGTTCCTTTCAGGATTTTTAATTGGAAAGAGTACATCTTTCCTGAAATTAACTTCTTTCACATTGTAACTTGAAAAGATCACCCAAGCTAGTGCCAGAACAAGTGTAAATTGTATGGCGTAGTGACAGCAGAACACAAAACTCAGAAAGATTGTGAAATACATAAAAAAAAAACAAGTAACATGAGCAAAGACAAAGTCAGCAAAGGAATATAAAGGTAGACAAGAACTTTGTTTTCACCTGTTCGCACACTAAATTTCACACTGTCCTTCCTGGTGACCTTGGTAAAGTCCAGCTTGCACTGTAGTGAGTGATAAGACTCTCAGAAAAAAATAAGTTGGGATGGCTGAGGCTTTGTTCCTTGGTCTCCGATACACAGCTGAAAACAGGGATTATAGCTGTTTTGTAGAAACTATTCACAGGAGGTGGCTTGAAACAACCCAGGGAAGTACATCAAACACCTCTCATTTGCATTTTAGTCTCTTGGCTCCTAGCATGAAAGAAAGGGTGAAGAGTACATGAAAAGAAGTTGTTTGTCACGTTTCTTCTGTACTGAAAGTAGGAATGGCAGAATTGAGTCTGGAGAGCTGAAGTCCCTTTCTAGACACAGGCTTCCAAACTAAGTTGAAGTGCTTGATCTGCACTGAAAAATATTAAAGCTTTCTAAAGTTTTTCTACTTGTACCCTAGAACAAGCACCTGTAGTCTAGTCTCACTGACACTATTAGCTGGGTTGTATTGATAATATTTCTTCCACACACTTATGATTCTCATTTTCTCCCTCCCCAGACTTTTCTGTCACTTTTGTACGTGCTTGTAATTCTTTTGCTCCCCAGTGACATCGGTAGCATCCTCACAGCTTCTTCTGCAGAAGGCACTCTCCTGTATTGTGCCCATACAGCTTCTGAACCTTTCAAACAACACCCCAGTAATTCATCCTAATTCTTACTATAGATTTTGCAAAAGGTTAGCCACTTTTTTCCCCTGTAATATTGGCCAACGGTTCATGTTGCAAAGCTATTTATTTCCAAAATTATCTGTTGGAAAGATTATCAGAAATTTGAGAACACAAAAATAAGCAGGATGAAAACCCAGTGGAATTTAAGCTAAAACTTGATTATTTCATGAAATGTATTAGCTGAGGCAGGCACTTGCAGAAGTTGGTACTTGGCTGTATTGACACTGGATGTTCCTTCTAGTTGTACATCTCCCCAGAAGTTTCACCACAGAGACTAAATCTTGTGAGAGTATGATGTAACATTTTTAGAGTGTGTTAGTGTGCTGTTTTTACCCAAAGTTACCAGCCACCCTCTGCTAGTATTTGAAATGCATTTTCTTCTGCTGTTCTGAGAGTCCTGAGAGTAACAGCTGTGTGGCAAATGCCCCTGTGGCTAATACTGCATTCTGCTACCCTTTCCATTATATAGTGCCCTTTTCTTTATGCAATTCTGATCACTTTAATGACAATCTTTCCTTTTACGATTTCAAACATGAAATTATCTGTTAAACCAGTGTTTGGGCAACAGTTTATACGTTATACACACTGATTTAGGTTTCCTGCTGTCTCTTTTCTGACACAAGATTGAGTGTAACCAATGTTTAAACTACATAATTTTGCTTAGTCCTCTTTTTCTTTCTTTATACATAGCACTTCAAGAGAATACTTTGAATGAGTTTAGACACTACTGTAAAGAGCTTTCTATATACAGTGAAAATCTTATCTCCTAGAACTTGCTTAGGTTACTGTCTACTAACATGTTCACAGTTTTTTCACCCCAGAAGATATTTTCCTATCTTCTTCCAAAAGATCAAGTGTTGTGCAGAAACAAGAACCACTTAGTTTCTTAGTAATAGATATTATACTATAAATAGTGTAATAATTCCAATTTTTATCTTAGAGGGATTGTTTCTGACATTCTTGGTGACAATCATGTATTTGTTTCTTTGCAAAGTTAATATTTGTTCATGGTTTTGCAAATTCCATGTAGGCAGAATTTTGGCTTTAGAAGAGTTTGCTAGTGTAAAGATTTAAAATTTGAGTAATGTTCTCAGGATCTGGGCTTCAGTAAATGTATCACAGATGCATCAATCTCTTTAGAAGTGTCATTAACATAAATCATAAGCACATTATTTACTAGTTGATTCTGTTCTCTTTAATTGCATCAGTCAATGAGGTGACATGAGTAGGAAGTGAGATATTGGTCCCAATTTAGTAACAAAGTTTTCTCCCTTGTTTTTCTTTGTAAGTTACTGGCTTACATAAAGAAATGTGAAAACTGATAGTGTTTGACTGTCTCTGGCAACTCAAAGATATTGTCTGAAGAGGTTTACATTGAACATTTTCGGTGTGCAAGAGTCAGAAGAATGCCCTTGTGAATTCAAAACAGTTGTTATTTTCCACAAAATCTCAATGCTTGAAAGCATAATAAAATAATTTTCATTTATGAAAAAACATCAGAGAGGAAAATTTTCATCCACTTTAGTGCACATATAAGGCTCAACAGTGTTTGACTCTTGAAATTCATAACTTGCCTACTAAATGATTCAAGACCTTGAACAAATTCCATAAAAAAAAGTTGTTAGTAGCTATTACCAACAATGTGTGGTATTTTGTAATTGTATTTTAATAATGCTATCAATATTCACTGAAGTACGCTGTTGAGTGTGCTTGATAATATATACATTAGGTGTTAGAATACCCAGCATGAACAGACCAAAATGAAGTAATTGTCACAGATCTTGCTAATTTAGCACCTGTACTCAAGCCTTCATTTGCATTGCCTTTGAGTTACAACATTGAAGACATATTTCTTCTTAACAAATTTAAAGGGCGGTGATACTATCTGAAAAAATGTCAATGAAAGAGTAAGAAGCAGGCAGAAATTCATTCACTGACTTCATAGCTGGTTCTATATCTGCATTTTTTAATGCAGATGAGTACTCATGGGAAATTTCAGTATCTTCTGTTTCATTAATTTATTTGTTATTATAGAGAAATTGATCCTCCAATATGAAGATGTAGCTAGCACTTTAGTACTGAAGGTTTTTTATAATTCCCATTATAAGTCTGTGTATTCCACTGCCTAAGTGTTCAGGCTGAAACTGTATTTATTGACTTTTTTTTTCCTTTCCTCTTGAAAGCCCACCCAAATGTCAGTTTTAAAATAAGGAGACATTTTCATTGTATCCAGGATTCCCACCAGATATCTGCAGGTGGAGACACTGCTGCTGGCTCTGTGGAACCATCAACTCTGGAAGGAGTAAAATCTCTACCCTTGGCCAGGTTAAGATCTGCCTGGTGAATGTACATCACAAATACATGTTCTCAGATTTCCTATGTCCATATCTTGACTCTGCAATAGTGAAGGATACTTCTTCAGTTATTACAGAGACAGAAGCTGAATGAGGAAAGAGTCAGTAGGGAGATAAGCAATAGTCAAGGCAACTGAAACCTGCACTGAGAAATTGAATTCCTTCCCTATCACAAAATTAAACCAAACTGATTTGGTGTGCCTCATTTTTTTTGCATGCCTGACTGGAGTCCTGAAATCTGATTTGCAGAAGTGCTGAGTGCTTGCAGCTAAAACGGAAACCAACACAAGCTCTCTTTTAAATGTGTTAACTGCTATATGCTGTTGAATTCTCTAAAAAAAGCCAAGTTACAGATGTTTTGACTTTGGCAATCAGAGCTTACGGGTAGCTTTGTCTCTTATCTTACTAGACTTCAGCAATAAATTTTAGAGATTCTGCTTCTCTCACAAGAATGAAACATAGTTATTGGATTAATTGGATACTAGGGAGAACTTCTTCACCAAAAGGGTTGTCAAGCACGAGAACAGGCTGCTCAGCGAAGTGGTTGAGTCACCATCCCTGGAGGCATTTAAAAGACTTAGGGACATGGTTTAGTGGTGGACTTGGCCGTGCTAGGTTTATGGTTCTATTTGATGCTCTTAAAGGCCTTTTCCAACCTAAACGATTCTACGATTCTATGATTCTATGAGAAGTATGGGTTGCTTATATGCAGTAATGGAAATCTCAGTATTGTATGTATGCAATATTAGGTGATAGGGTAGCATTTTAGTACTGGACACTAAGTAAAGCAAGAACAAAATATCAAGGAGAAAATAAATACTGAACCAATGTTTATGTAAATGAGCACCAACTTCTCAGTGAAGTAAAAGAGTCTTTGAAAAAGAAAAATAAGGATGTCATCTTCAAACTGGAAACTGTGTGTATTCAACTGAAATTGAAAGGTGTATGACCAGTGCTGTGAATCAAAGTTCTGCAGTCAATTTTAGTTCTAGAATTTTAATATTCTGGGGTGTTTGTCATTGTAAATTTATTATTATTCCATTGATGTTGAAATTCCATTGATGTTTGCTGTTATGGTGTAGGATGATTGGCTTGGAAATAGAATAGTTCTCTCTGCAAAGGTAATAAAGTATCCTGCTAAAGGATTGTCCATAACACCACTTGCTATTCGTTCACTTTTCTTCCACTAAATGTCTTCATGGAAGTAATAGAGACTTTCTTATATGTCGACAGTTCTTTTAATAAGAAGCTGATTGACTCCAGTTGGCTAAATTCCTCTGATATCAAAAGAAATTTTACCCCACGGAAGTCAGAAGTGTCATGTTGAGAGAAGGATTCAGCCTTTGACTGAGAGATCTTTTGTTTCTCTCTGTCTTCTTTTCCCTCCTGGGGAAGAGTGACTAGTGTTTCCGTTGTTTCTGTAGGAGCTCCACCGCAGTCTGCATCAGGGTATGCTGAAGCAGACCTTGCCACACAACAGCTTTCTTTGGCTGCAGGGGAGCAAGAAGAGATTGTAGGACTGAACCCAGTGCTAATATAACACGTTTCCTAAGTTTCACAATTTGCAAGCAGTGTTCAAAGTATGTGAATTCCAAATTCCTTTTGATATTGCTAATGTCTGTCTTAGCGCTTAGCATAATCTGATTTACTTCAATAATAAAGCTATACTTGGGGCAACCCTAACCCTGTCTCTGTGTGTTTGCATTGGATATAGTCTATAGTTACAGAATTATTTATTAAACTTTTCCTTGGATGTGTGGTAGAATGGAGACTGCATAGCTGCATGAATTACATAAGATATTGTTGGATAATATTTTTTTATATTTTTGACTGCTAATCCTTTTTTTAACCACAATACAGATTAGAGAAAAAATGCTGTAAAAATTGCTGTAAAATAAAGTTAAAGTTTATATTTAACTTGTCATGCAAGAACCTTCAGAGGAGATGATCTTAATGTAGTCCTTAACTGACCCAGTTATACATGAATATTCTAAGACTTTATACATTAGTAATATGTAAGATAACACTATCATCTGAAAGCTTTGCAGTACCATGGGTATAACAGCATGAGATGAGCTATTCTTATCCTTACCTTTGTCTTTCAGGTAGCCAGCAGAACAGTTCAACACGGATTTTCTTTTCTTCTGTTGTTGAAAAACAGCTGGCAATAGCAGTGTATATTCAATGCACCAAGTTGTTTTCACTCCTTTCTCATCCATGGAACCTCATGAAACACGACCTTTGTCCCACTAAATTTAAGGACATCATGTTGTGTATGTGCAGATAAACAGAGGCGAGTATGTTCATCATGCCTTTGCAGAACAGGTAGTACGTCAGAGGTTTAGTTTGCCTTTGACACATATACCAGTCATAAAACATTAAAGGAAATCCTACTGAGAGGTAGGTGTTACTGCACATGGAGTTAATGGTGTGGGAAAGTTAATTATGGCAGATAATTTGAAAATCAAAGGCAAACAATGTTTCATTTCCAAATCAACTGTTAGCAGTTGCAATTGGAAATCCTGAACTTATTACTCTAATTATTGTACTTTTTTATTGTGATAGTGCCGAGAGAACCTCGTCATGTTCCTCTTGTTTTTGACAAGTCCACATCAGAAGTATAGTTAGTGTCTGTGTCAGAGAGCTTGTAATCAGAGCAGTAACAAAAGGAGGCAAGAAATGGACAGCTAGGAAACTCACTGTATTAGCAAAGTGACTACTACTAGGGTAATGAGCAGCTGCTGTGCCACAACTGTGGCAAGGAATCCACTACTTTTCTTTCTAAGCCCTTTACTGAGTATATAGATATATTTTTAATGATAATGGTGTATTTATACAATTATAAATTGAAAATAATAAGCTGTGGAGTGTCTGGAAATATGCTTGCATGGCGTAAGGGGAGCAAGGGGAAGCAAGGCAAGAAAATAATTTGCTCTGGGATAAGTTTCATGCTTGCATCCTTTTCCCTCATTAGGAATAAACCTTAAGTGACTGGTTGTGCTGATTTTGGCTGGAGAAGAGTCAGTTTTCTTCATAGCAGCTAGTATGAGCTATGCTTTGCATTTATGCTGGAAACAGTGTTGATAATTCAGGGAAGTTTTAGTTATTGCTGAGCAGGGCTTATCCAGAGTCAAGGCCCTTTCCACTCCTCACCCCACCTCAGCAGCAAGTAGGCTGGGGGTGCACAAGGAGGTGGGAGGGGACACAGCTGGGACAACTGACCAAAGGGATATTCCATACCGTACGACGTCACGCTCAGCATATAAACTAGGGGGAAAACTGGCCAGGGGCTGCTGCTCAGGAACTGGCTGGGCATCGATCGGTTGGTGGAGAGCAATTGGTTTTGATTTGCATCACTTGTCTTTCTTG
>NW_009631726.1:0-7819 GCF_000690535.1 Cariama cristata
TCATCAACCAGCAGCCCCAAATCCTTCTCCTATGTAACAAAGTTGCTGTAACAGATGTTGGGTGCATCTAACATCTCTTTATAATGGAACTAAATTTATTCTTTAGTTAAGAAGCTAATGCATACTTATTGCTTGAGCAGAAACATCCACAACTCTTGCTACTTCTCTCTAGCTTAGGGTCTTGTTTTCTTACGAACAGAAGAATTCCAAAGGAAGTAACTCGCTGGAGCTGTTTTACCTATTCACTATTCAAAAATTCCCTCAGGCTAAAAAATCCCAAGAAACCACAGCAGTGGCATTTTTAGAGCACTTGCCCAGTCTCCTTAAATCTAAAATCTCACTAGAGGCGATGGCTAGACATTGGTCAGCCAGTCCTAAATAAAGGCGCCTACATCCGTTCATCACAGCACCCGGCTAATCCAATACAGGCAGCAAAATCTAGCAGCTTGCCTTAATCTTCACAGAGTTTGAACAAAGCCAGGATTTGTCTCTGGGACAAACACTGTCCTCAGAAGTCAAAAGCTTCTCTTAAAAAATGATATAAAGAGCTGCATGTGTCATAAAGGAAAAAGCTATAGAGCAGTACTAAATAAAACACAACAAAATTTTATCTCCCTAAGAAATACTGTCTTCTAGCATTTTTAATACTATCTATAAGGGGAAAATGGAAATAGTATCTCAAGATATACATTTAGTATCATTTCTTTCTTTCATACCTCTTTACACTGCACTTCACTGGATACATTTCAGATAAATGCCTGCTTGTAACTAGCTCACAGCAGCAGCACACCTCATAAAACACTTCTGAATGGAAAAGCATTCTTAAAATTTGCAACTCTTGGCTCCAGCAGCTTCTGGTACAATAAATGCTTATTGCTTCTCCTTCAGTGACTTGTCATTTTTAAAACAGGATAATCACAGTGACCGACCCAGTACTGCCACAGGAGGGACTAAATTAATATTTTCTTTACTTCATCGCACAATAATCTGATTGAATGCAATATTGAGATTTTCCTCCTTCAGTCTTTTCAGGCCAGATTTCTCAAGACAGGCTCATATCAACACATAAGCACAGCAACTGATTGTGCCAGCTGTCTCTGGGTGGCAAAGTTTTGAGCCTTTGACTCAAAGTCAGCCAAACATGACAGTCAAAGATGTGCGTAAAGGAGGTTCATTTCAAGCAGACTGAAAACTGGCCACGGGCTAGAAGAGAGACCTGGGAAACAGCTCGCAGAGGGACGACATAGCCGTTCCCTGGTTCTGTCCCTCCGACCCTGCAGCTGTGCAGGCAGCCCTGAGCCAGGCACAGCTGCCTCCCACCCAGCGTGCAGCTGGGGAATCAACAACCGCTTCCAGAGGACCTTGCTTATTGGACCCACATGCTTCCAAGTTAACCATTGATGGGTACATTGGGATTCACCTGGACTTTGGCTTCTGAGACTCGAAGAAACACAGCCCAGCTCAGTCCTACTGCTAGACCTCTTTCTTGGACCTGCAGAGATTCTGCCATTCAACAGCTCTGAAGTCCAAGCACTGACTGAAAAGAAACCGTCGCTCTATGGGGTTGGAGCAGCAGCTGACAGTCAAAAAGGGTCACTGACAGGTGATTTTGGTGAGCTTTTGTGAAAAACTTTCAATAAAGGCAGTTATTTTTTCCAGAGCAGAAGGGCAGGGAAGCAGACAGGAATGCAATACAACAGACTGCCCTGGAAAAAATCCACCCTTGTGCAGTCCCTGTCCTTGGGGTCAGGAGAGCCCACCTAACAGCTTTGTCACAGACAAGGAGGAACACCCTCCACCCTCCTCCTTTGGCAGAGGGAGGTCTGATGGGATTATGATGAGTGCGTAACACCACCAGTGCCTGCATGAGCCCGTGACTTCCACAGAGATCAGGTTCTCCCCACCCCTGCGCAAAAGCACACACTTGCAGGAGCTCCACAAAATCTGTAGTCCCCATGAGGATGGGATTCTCCCAATGAACTGACCAGCAGGTCCCTACCTCTCTGTGCAGCAGCGCTGCTGCCAGATCCAGAGCCAACCTTCCCTCTATCTCCACTGCCTCACATTGAACACTGCCTTTTCTCATAACTGCAGTTTATTAGAAGCGGAAAGTGATCGGGAGGCAAGTATCTTAGAAGGAGTGGGGACACAAAGATAAATGACAGAGAAAGTTCTTGTCTGTATGGTTTTTTTCACAAAGCAAAAGCAGTTCATAATATGAGGAGCATCAGATCCTAGCTGTAGCAGAGTTAGCATCTCTGCCTCCTGGAAGATGGGAGAAGGGAGGTATTTTTGATGCCAAGATCTTGAAATATTTTATCATATAATATAAAAAAAAATTTACAAGTGATGAGCAATCTTTTAACCTCATAATGCCTTTTTTTCCCATATAACAGGATGCCTCCTATATTCCAAAGCTCTTAAGTTTTGAGGTTGCCTTCCTCCTTTTTCTAACCGATGCAAACATAATCATATTCATGTATTCTAATCCATCCCGATAACAATTAATGTCATTAAATTACTCTTTTACTAGGCGACTGGACAGAATTAGTTTAGTTCTTGAACTGAAAGGGGATTAAATTAAGTGATTATTTCCTTGATAGGTATTAACACAATTCATTAAAAAAGCACTTCTGTCAAGGTTAGTACCATAATTAATAGAACTATGACTGTACTATATAGGTTTGCAACTATTCAAAAGTACTTAAACGCTTGAACAGAGCTCTAAGTTTCTATAAAGTACTAATTCCAAAAGTAATCAGGTGAATTGTCAAAGAGAACATCATGAACATCATTTCTATTCTATTGACTGGCTTAGTTCTGTTTACTTAATCATGGGAAAATTTCCACCCTTCAATCATCAGCCCACCAGGACATGCTACACTATCTTCCCTCCACAAAAGCTGTTACTCAGCATGCATCTCCTTTCTGCTTTTATTGTTTCCACCTCTTTACAACTTCTCCTTTGATCTCTGCTCTCTGAGATCACAGGAGGAAACTACAGGACCTAGTAGAGAAGTAGGCAGAAATGAAGACATAAATAAAAATAAGAAGTGAGGAGCTCTATCCAGCAGAATAGAGATATCAAAGAACTGGAAGACTCATTCTCAGGAGCACTACAATGCACGTGACTGTGATTCCTTCATTCCAGCCATGCCCTGTTACAATAAACATAACTGACTCAGCTGCAGATGTCCTCTGAAGGCTTACCTCAGACACTGAGCATATTTTCAGCAGGGGACTTTTCAGGCAGTAGCAAATTGAAATACGGAGGCGAGATGATGGGACCCTTTTCACAACAGACTCCCAGAGGGCATCCTGCCAGCCACCACAGCCACTTGTCCCATTTACCTCTTCCATGGCCTCTGGTCTCCAAGTTTGTTTATCAGCAAATGACTGCTACGTCAAGCATAAGATGTCCTCAACTTCTCATTTGAATAGAAAGGGGTTATTGGGGGACGGGCTCTGAGGTTATTTGCTGCCTTTTTACAGAAAAAATACAATGTCTGAGGAGTCCGGCAGGATACCCTGATCAGATGTGGCCACATACCGTTAACCTTATTCTCCATTTCTATTTTGTCAGTTTACACTTTGGCAAGGAATTATTTGCTAAAGTAGAAATCGACTTAACATATCCCTGATGTGTCCCATTCTGCCCCAATTCAGAGACAGATGCACATTGCTGCTTTTCTCAGCCAAGCCATGAGGACCTCCAAACAACCCCTTCTCTGACAGTACTAAAGGCTATGATGTTTATCAGGGACATGGGCTCCACTCATGCACCACAGGTGACAGAACTACTGTGGTTTAAGAAGTTATCGCCTCCAAAAATTATGTAATAATTGTCCAAAAGGTCGTTAAATAGAACAGCTTAATTCTCATCGCTCTCCCCAGTAAGCTTAAAGCCCCACAGACATTTGCCACTGAGGCTTGCTAGGAGTTATGTCTGGCAGCCAGCCATTACAGCCCAGCTGATGGGCAGAGGATGACCAGCACAATTGCTTCTGACAGTGTAACCATCCCCATGCATGTTATTTCTGCACTGAGCAGTAAATAACTGCACAGAGCAGTGGTCATCAACTAGTCCCCATCTGGTAAATACCCACGCAAGTTTATAAACTTAGTCCTATGAGTAGCCTGGCTGGACTGTTACATGATCCCTTCAGTGCTTCCAGGACTGGGATCTCTTCTCTGACATGCTCTTAGGCAGAGAAGCAGGCACAGGAAGGGAAGTTCAGAGGAAATATTTCCAACAGAAGGTAATACACTAGCAGAAGTCACCCTTACAGTAGGCACAGCTCAGTAATGCTTAGAGACTATCATGTCAACTCAGGATTGCATGGTGCTAGAAGGTGTACATGGTACCTGCAACATATATATAACTGCAATATAACCTGAAAAAAAGAAAGAGTACTAACATGCATTGTATGAATATACTCCAACTGCAGTAAAGCAGCATAAGCTGTATATTGTCTCATCAGTCCCCAGACCCATCAATGTCCAATGCCACCCAAAGTACTGCTTCCAGAGTAGAATCAGAGAGGGGAATGCATTCTGGAAAACCTGTGGGCACAACTGATAAGGAGGGTGGCTACTGCTGGACCTGGTACTGTTTGATGGCAAGGGAACAAGAGCTTTTATGCTATTTTCTCTTGACTAAACACAGCACTCTCTTGCCAAGCAGTTTTAGATGAGAATTCTGTGCTTAATGCTTTACAAAGAAACTCTTGTTGTGAAGAACAAAGGGGCTTTTTCTCCTTTTGCCAAATAGCATATACAGGAAATTGGAAAACTGAAACCAAGGTCCCCAGAGAGGAGCTAAGGAAAAGCAAAACACTATCTGGCAGCAGCTATGATAATACGGTATTATGGCCTTATGATAATTTAACACCCCAACAGCGGGCATGAGATGAAAGTTTTCTGTCCCACACTTGTTTACAGAGGGTTTCCTAGTCATGACTGTAAACATCTCATTTGGGCTTTTTTAAATGTCAGTTACAAGCTTTGACACAAAAATAAATACTGATGTAATTTGCTACATACATATTAAGATATTACAAAAAAGTGATAGGTAGATATGCGAGAAAAAGTGATGAGCTAATGTGAGTTACACTGACAGAGTTATTTGCTGCAGGCTCAAAATATTTTCTC
Organism: Cariama cristata; assembly: GCF_000690535.1. Taxonomy (NCBI): domain Eukaryota; kingdom Metazoa; phylum Chordata; class Aves; order Cariamiformes; family Cariamidae; genus Cariama; species Cariama cristata. The sequence continues at coordinate 5,152 of NW_009631726.1, forward strand.
CCTCTTTATTACTTTTGATATGCAAGATCTCTTTAGCCCATTTCTAATTACCAGTGTAGAAGTGTAGCACAGCTAGAGTTGAACTGCAATATGTTGCTAATGGCAACAGCAGTACTTTTACATGTTTATTTCACTAAAATCTGTTTCACCTTGGAACAGTCCACTGGACGTGGACAACAGGTCAGACCTCAGAGGTGTAACAGAGCTCCCACTGCCTTCAGCAGTGCTGCACCAGCTCCTGTTGACAGAGGATCTACTCTGACAGCTGCTGTATTTTCAAGTAAAATTTAGAAAGATGACATTGCCCTTCCTAGAAAAGTATTCCCACACTACACAAAGATTCACCTACATGCACACACACACACACTTAATTGTTTTAAGCAAGACAAACACCATACCTCATTCCTTCTGTGGACCTATTCTGGTAGTTACGGTAGAGCTGGGGAACGCCTAACATAGCCTCGGTGAACACTGCAAGGAAGCCCAGCGTTTCCACAAAGAGAGATGAGTCAAGCCAGAGGTAAGTGATGTAACCGGTCACACCAGTGAAGGTCAGGACACACTGCACGTAGTCTGTAAACTTGCTCCAATGCCAAAAATAGTTCAAGTCAAAATCTGCAACAGAACAGGAATGAAGAAGAATAAAATATGTTTTCCCAACTGGATTCAAAGTTAATCAGGGTGGAATTGAGAACTGAGAAGCATGAGGGAACCACTGTGAGTCCTTGGAGGCAGGAGAAATGAGGGAAAGGATTAGAAAAACAAAACCAAAACAAACAAAAATAAAATCAAACTCAAAACCAACAAGAAAAATAAAAAATAGGAGTCTTGATTTTGAAAACATTTTTTTGGGGGGGTGTTCAACAAAGAAACAATAAAACAAAGACTTGCAAACTACCAAAATATTTACAAAGATGACTTTTAAAGAGAAAGCATTCACCTTCAGATATCAAACCTGAGAACTCTGGATATGACTCTAGCAGAGCTGGCATAGGAAGTGTTTCACGAAAATCTTCACAATATGAAGTACAGGCCCCAAGCACATCAAAGCAAGCGAGCTCTCTCTTAGGTCATTATCTCTACCTTCAAGCTGCCTCCATCCAAGCTGCTTAGGTCACCTAAAGTCCATAGCCCTGTTGCCTGGTGTACTGCAGCTGCCTGTGGTAAAGCACCTGAAGTTAAAAATACCTACCTCAGATCAACTGGATTCTGTTAATTATCAAGACAATGAACCATCATCCTAACAGGGTTATTACAACCAGCCCAAATATGTGCAACACACCAGCACATAACTAGAAGATTTCTGTCGCTGCCTCCTCAGCACAAGTACAGAATGCTACAAAAAACGTCCTACTGTTAACTCAGGCAAGGAAGACACTGACCTCCACTAACACTAACAAGTTCAGTGAAATGGGAATATGGGCACTTAGCTGCCTAAGGATACACAGCCATGCCAATTAATAGTTTTATTTTCTGCATCTTTTCACACTTTCATAGCATTATCTGGCCCTCAGACACTCTTTATTAACTAGTCTCTCCTTTTTAGTACTTGGCAAACTCAAGCCTCAAGACAACTACTGACTGCATCCAGCTGAATCATTTTACTTTGCCACACAAAGAGGAAAGCAAAACTGACCAGGAGCCATACCCAAACGGTAGCATTGTCAGCTGTCACCCAGAAATGAATTAAATAATCTGGGGCAAAGCTACTGTCAATGTAACACTGACTTTCAGTATTTTATGGCAGTGGCTCTTCAGCTTCAGAATTTGGGGACACAAGACTAAATAAAAGGTAGACCCGGTGCTGGCACAGCCCACACAGCACATGAGCATCACGCATTTCTGGAGCTTTGTGAAGGCTTTCCTTTTTGGAGATGAAGGAAGAACAAACTAGAATGACGCAGAAAAAGGAAGGCATGAGACAACCACAACGACAAAGGCAGGAAAAACATTATCCATTTTAATTTCTCTCTATTGCATTTTCTGGAGAGGAGCAGAGTTAACGAGAACCTCTGACAAAGTAGAAGGAATAAGAGACACCTAAAACTCCCATTCCTTTCACTTTACCTGACCTACATCTGCACAACATAAAATAGCAAGAGGCATAACAGAGTAAATTCACACTAATTTTGCCAGCTTCATAAGCAATACCAAGCAAATGGTCTGACCCAACACAACAAATCTAACACTATGCAACTGTTACATTTGCAAGAGATGCTCTCTGGGACAGAGGCATTTGGGCTTACAATGGGGACCAAATAATGAACAGCAGAAAAGAGGACGAAGAGAAAGATAAAGTTGGTGAGGTTTCAGGCCATTTTAAAAAGCAACTTCCATTCTGGAAAAGGAGAGCTACTGATGGCTTTTGAGTAAGATGTCACTGTTACTTTTACCAGATTATTTCTTTAACCCTTCTGAGATATTCTCACACAGCCTTTAGTTTCTTCACAAACACCTAAAGCACTGGCTTTCAATCCTCAAAAAGGCAAGTGCTTCAATTTTAATTCAGAGCTCTCACATTCAAATATCCTGGGTGAAAAACTTGCATTTACTTTCCAGTCAGGGTCATTCAACTTTAATACAGTTTTAAACAGAAACTGCCTCAGACCAATACCTGACAACTAGCAACTAGTGGCAGCTGTAGGCAAGACCACATGAAGCACGCTCT
>NW_009631726.1:7850-9812 GCF_000690535.1 Cariama cristata
AGTTCCAGCCCTAGAAGAGACCATCTTGGCTCTCAAGAGAGCTATATAGTCATTACACCTCAAGTCCTGGACTCAACCCCATGCAACGCTACAGGCTTCGGCAAGAGTGGCTGGAAAGCTGCCCAGTGGAGAAAGACCTGGGGGTGCTGGTCGACAGCCGGCTGAACATGAGCCAGCAGTGTGCCCAGGTAGCCAAGAAGGCCAATGGCATCCTGGCTTGTATCAGGAATAGTGTGGCCAGCAGGACCAGGGCAGTGATCGTCCCCCTGTACTCAGCACTGGTGAGGCCGCACCTCGAGTGCTGTGTCCAGTTCTGGGCCCTGCACTTCAAGACAGACCTTGAGGTGCTGGAGTGAGTCCAGAGAAGGGCAACGAAGGTGGTGAAGGGTCTGGAGCCCAAGTCTGGTGGGGAGTGGCTGAGGGGGGTGGGGGTCTTTAGCATGGACAGTGGGGGTGTTTAGCCTGGAGAAGAGGAAGCTGAGGGGAGACCTGATGGCCCTCTACAACGACCTGAAAGGAGGTTGTAGCAAGGGAGATGTCTGTCTCTTTTCCCAAGTAACAAGTGATAGGACAAGAGTGAATGGCCTCAAGTTGTGCCAAGGGAGGTTTAGATGGGTATTAGGAAGAATTTCTGCACCAAAAGGGTTGTCAGGCACTGGCACAGGCTGCCCAGGGAAGTGGTGGAGTCACCATCCCTGGAGGTATTTAAAAGGCATGTGGACATGGTGCATAGGGACATGATCTAGTGGTGGACTTGGCCATGCTAGGTTTATGGTTGGACTCAATGACCTTAAAGGTCCTTTCCAACCTAAACGATTCTATGATTCTAAGACAGTGTTAGTTTAGATCTGGTTGCTGTGCTGCCTTGGGCATGCAGGACCCCTGGCCCCTCACTCATTAAACCCTCCCACCAGCTGTCAGGGCTGCCCTGCATATACCATGTTTCTCCTCCTACGTTCTCCACATGCTCAAGGATCCTTTTTAAAACACCCATCCCTGTACACCAAATTCTTACTCCCCCAAGTTCATTTTCACAATAGAAATGAAAGAACTAAATCTACATTGGGGTGCGGCAGTTTCAGGAGTTCATGGAACAAAAAAAGTCAACGATCACACAGCTACCATGAGGCCAGCTACAAAATCCATGGACCCATGCAAACACTTCAACACGCAATTACCTCCTGCTATGCCAGCTGTTCATGAGCGTATTCAGTACTGCCACACCAAAGTCTATTTCCATTCACATAAGTACTAATGTCCCTGAACCTAGTATTAGGCAGCCAAGAAATCTGGTAATGATAATTTACTCATCATCTTTTGTCTGAAAATCTTAAGTATTATTTCTATTATAATAACATACATAGGTGAGAAAAATACCGTGTGAAACAGGCCTTCAGTTGAAGCAGGAGAGTTAATTACTAGCACAGGGAAGAGACTGAGATTCTCTTTTGCTCTAAACTATCATGATGCTATATAGTTTCCATTTCACTATACTAGGTCATAAGTAAGTTCTAGTTTCTGCTATAAATTTTGCTTGGTAATGTTTTCCTGAAAGACAGACAGACAGAATGAGATAAGAACAATCATAACCTTGGTAATAGCCTTACAGAAAAACATCTGAATTATCTTAAAAACAACCCAATACAAAATCACTAATTGCTCTACTTAATATATGTTCCAAATGCAGAAGTCTATTTTAGGACACTACACATCACCAAACTCGGCATTACCAACTACATCCAGGCTGATGAATGACTGAACATAAAAAAAATTTTAAAAAGGTAGACAACGACATACCTGACCTTTCATATGGGTCATAGTTTCTCTGGCCTTTACTTGAACTGCTAAACTGTTTTGCCACACGATTGCTTCTTTTTAACCAAGGTTGAAGCTCATCTTCTCTGACAAATGGTTTCAAAAATTCAGAGGGGGGGGGGGGGGGGGGGGGGGGGGAATCCACAT
>NW_009631726.1:9843-22191 GCF_000690535.1 Cariama cristata
TGGGGGGTGGAAATCACATACCCATCACCTCAAGGTTTGGAAATGAACTGTGACTCATTTCTCCAAGGGGGTCCAAACACATTAATTCTATAATAGGAGCTATATACTTTCAAAGAAAAAAAATGTTGGTTGTGCTGAGTACTGTGTCAGGTATATGCGAAAAATAAGATGCAACTTTTAAATGCTTAAAACCAAAAGGGAACTGTCTCTTAAAAAAAAAAAAGTAGGAGTTTTTTAAAACAGAACAAAATCCACATGTGTGTGCAGACCAGTCTCATCCCCCTCCATACAGAGCAATAGGAGAGGCAGATGTAGCCACAACTGTCCCAAGAAGATAGCCAGAGGACACCAATCAGTGACCTGGGTCATGTCATCTGAGGTGCAGAATTGAACAAAGTTATAAATATCATTGCAAACATTATTCACATTTGAAGAAAATTATGAATTAATAATGACAATATTGGGATTTTTGCCCCTCCTCCCCCAGCAAACATCATGCCTTTTCTTTAAAAGTACAAAACAAGAAATCTTACTGCACCACAATTTATTTCTATCAAATGTCTTAAAATCTGTCCAAGTTAAATCTGGATGTGTATCTTTCTATTCCCTGAAATGGGAAGGCAATGCTCCATTCACTAGCTCCCCATCCTGCCCAGAGAGAAATTCATGACACAAGTTTGTAATCATACGCAGGTGATGCAGTTCAAATGGTAACTCCCAGTCACTAACGTCCTGCATTGATCTAAACTGGCATTACTGCAGTGAAAGGTACTATATCTTATTACCCATGCCTGAGCTCTTTAATCCACTCAGTGACTGCATTTTAAACATGTTTATCCATTGATAGATGAGAGATTTGTGTTGGAAAATCCTATTGATGCTGGGGGAAGGAGCAGCTCAGTAGGTTCTTTGTGCACTGACTGAAGAAAAGTCTACACAGCTTGAGGGTGAAGAAAGATGAGATTAAAAGACCTCCTCGGGGAGGCACATTGCATGTCAGATATGAAAAATGTAAAGCAGGCAGAGACAGCATTGCAAATAACCGTGGGTAGTGCTACTCAGGCCAAAATGCAAGTAGTAAATTCAAGATTCTGGTGTGGGATAGATGCCAAGGGACACAAAGAAGAGTCCACAGTATCAGCTTTCACTTGAGGATGACACAGTTACGTTATTTTTAGTCAAGAAGCATTTTATACCAAGTCAGCTACCACGCTAGTTCCTTTTGGGAAAGTGAAGCAAAGACTTTGACATCCTAAAAATTATTTACTGTAGCTCTCAATTTCTCTTGCTAGTTGCATCTTATTTTGTGCCCTGACCTTTCTAATTCTATACCTACATCCTTGCACTACATTCACTTATACTTGTCTTTAGTCATTTGACCCAGTTCCCACTTTTTGTTTGGTTCCTTCTTGCATTTGAGCTCAATGAAGAGCTTGCAATTTACATTCCCTGCCTTTGCAATGTGACAGAGTTTGCATTTGAGCCCTTTGTATAGCTTCATCGAGGAAATAAACTCTCTTTCTCATGAAGGCTACTGGTTTTATTTTACTGTGCTCCCTCCTGCTCCTTATAAACACCATCAATTCATAGCCATTCACCCAAACTGCCTCCCATAATCAAACCCTTGACCTCCTGTAGAAAAACACTACTCACTAGCTCACTCTAAGAGCATGCTGGACACTCTCTACCCCGAGTGCCTTTCTAAACAGATGCCTGGGTAGTTAATCCTCCTCCCTGCGGGTTACAGCTTTCTTGTGCTTTGGGAGACTGCAGTGCTGTTCAAAGAACCTCCAGTTTCTATCATCTAACTGGACCACAGTGCCTGCCCACCTGACCTGACTGTTCCTGTCACAGCCTACTTGTGCACACAATCAAAGGAGAGCAGCCCCGGCAGTCAGACGTCTGACATCTCCCTTAACAACACTGGAATCCAAAACCTGAGGGCTTAGATGCTGTGAAAGAGCCTGATAACAGTAATTCAGCCAACCTAGAACAGTTACAAAATGTAGTCATGGCTGTGAATTATTTCAGGTTATTATCCTTGGTCTGTTACTGTAAAATGTACACACAACTCAAGGATGCAGGAGCTTGAACCTACAACTTTCTGCCTGGCCTGTGGGTCTTAACCACTGGGCTATGGTGCAGCAGGATCCCCCTCGCTTGCTCTTTTGCTTGTCTCAAGCAGCTTGTGGTCTCTGCTGTAAAAGAGGTTCAGCTCTGAGCAGCAGGCAAATACAACGCCCCTCCTCATCCCAGCCTGGAAACAAGGGCAACTCTTTGGGCAGTTGGAAGATGCAGACTTATATCCCCAGGCTGACAAGAGAAATGAACTCAGACCTCTCACACCTTGAGTGAGTGCTCTAAGCTACACATAGGCACTGCACTCAGCAATAGCATCTTAAAATAAATAAATTTTGCCACATCTTCTGAAGAGGACTTGGGAGGCATCTGCCACAGGAGGTGGAGCCCAGGCAGTGGATTCTGAAAAGGAGACTTTTACACTTGCAGTCCTCCAGCTGCGGCAAATCCTCAGGCATTTCCCTGAAGTGTTATCTGTCTCCCTGGCAATTCTGATTTCAGATGCCTCGTCTCAAAACAGCAGCAGGATTACAGAGAAGCATGCTGGCTCATTCTGACCAGCTTCCAGCTAGCAGGTGAGTTTCTCCACTCCTCTGTTTGAAATTCCTGCGTACCCCACAGGGCACCCAGGAAATAACTGGGGTGACAAGAGCAGGAAGGCTCTGCATGACTGTTACAGGGCAATCTGTAACTTCTTCTCTCTTTCATCAACTATATATCCAGCTAGGCACTTTTTCTTTCCTTCCAGAAAGAAGGAAGGAAGCAGCATTAGAGACAGACAGTGAGAACTGGTACATCTAGATTTTCTTTCTTCCTTTTTTAAGAAGCGACAGAAACCTGCAAAATGCTGTCTGAAGCCAGCATTTCTTTTACACTCACTGGGACTGAAAAGGGACTTGTTATGTTTCACTCGTGGTACAAAAGAGAAGAAATGAGAGCTCAGCACCAAAAACTTCTGGCTCTGATCCAAACCATTCTCCTTTTGAAAAAAAATTAAGGAATCCACCATTTTGCATAGTCTCTATAAAGATGCTAAGATCACCATTCTCCATCTCCATTCCTTCAGGCCTGTGACCTAGGAATTTCTGCATCTCTGTGTACTTTTAAGTATCCGCACAGCCCTGTCACCACAGCACCTGAGCATCAACATTCCTGTCTACAGGCTATCGTAATCTGGCCTTCACACTGGGTAGCACTCTCTATCACTTCTTCCTCTCTAGCACGTCTAAGATGGGAGCAAAATATTCCAGAGGGTCTTGAACCTTCTGAAAATACCACCCCAGCCTATACTAAACAAATTACTGTCATTTAATGAAATCCATTTTTGATATCCTTTGCCCATACAGTGCCTTTCCTTGGCCACATCTAGACTGAATTTCAATAGAGCAAATCCTCTTTAGTAATTGACTCTCCCTAAAGCCTCAGCACAAAGTCCTTTAGTTAATGAAAAGGAACCAGTAGATTTTCATGTAAAAGGGGAAAAACATCACCTCTTAATTGCAGAGAAAAAGGCTGAAAGCCTGACTCAAATAAACCTTGGAGATTGATACAAAGAACCTTTGTTTTTAAAAGCTCACTGGAGGTTTTAGTACTTGGTGGAGGACTGTTGAACACCTGAGATTAGAAGCTGAAGTCTGATGAAACCTCCCCTACATCAATATTATCCCTGTCTCCCTCAGTCACCTCCTCTAGTTTGGAGGCAAGTACTCACCTTGGTTTTCTTTGCCTCATTTTATGTGGTGTCACCAACTTCTAAAATCTCTTATGCTGGGTCTCTGTTCTGTCACATCATGTTCATTTTTTTCCCCCACCATCAGGGTTATTACCCACTCTTCTTTCTCGTTCTCAAAAAAAATTATATGTAAGTAGTTTGAAATTTTTCCAGCACTGTCTCCCCCTCAGGGCTTCTCATTCATCTTCCATACTGTCCCCCAGCACAACATAACCTCCAAGGATCAGCAACTGCTCTGCCCTCTCCCTTCAGGTCCTATGAGGTCCACTCTACCTCCTCATTAAAAGGAATTAGTAATTGCAAGGTTGAGACACACGTTAGCTACAACTACTTCAAAAAATTCATACATAAATGCACTGGTATATATAAAAAAGTCAAACAATTCACACTCTATTTCATAACTCCCTGCCTTTCCCATTAATTTGCTACTTTCCTGATTTTACGGCCTTTGGTTTAAGGGAAACCTTTGAATACCACTTAGGACAGTGGTCTTGACCAGAGACAATTAGCAATAACAGCTATATTAACCATTTTGTGAACCTTAAAGAACAGCAATTAGGAAGTTACACTTAGTCTGAAAGTTTTACCGCTGCTGCTAACAGCACACAGGACAAGTAAGAATGAAAACCTAAACCAAAATATTCATACCCTGGGCACCTCCTGTGCAGCTGACAGCCTTTGCTGTGCTATCTGCAGTGTAATTTGCTTTGTAAAAAGCTTCAGTTTATGGAAGTCTCACAGTAAAGAGGAAAAAAAAAAAAAAAGAAAAAAATTTTCAAGAAAAATGCAGTTCTATAAATCCACAAAATTAGGTTGACCTTTAACTCATCTTTAACATTTTCCATTGTCTTACAAAAGGATGCAGAATTGTTTACATCCCTTGCACTGCACTGTTACCAGCCCTGTCAAAATTTTAATTTGTGTGTGTGTTTATATATATACATTTGAATACGCTTACATACACATACATACTTCTTCCTCACAGCAAAACTGCTAATGTTATAAGCACTAAAAAGAAAGCAAAATTATAAAAACAAGCAGAGGAGAACAAAGTTTTTTTGTTCTAATACAGAGGAAGTTTTAGCAAGTATAGTATCTGTGAACAAGGCTCCAACTGTTGGGCTCAGAGATTGCTGGCGAATGCCAACGGAGCTGGGAAACCCACATGGAACAGTACAGCTCAGCCCAGCCATCTCTGCACATTACTGCAAAACGAGTGTAACCAATTTTAGGTGAGCCAGAAGCAAACTCCTTCCCCGCTCTCCCCCAAAAAAGCCTGCAGAAGTGTAGTCTGGACTAGTCTCTTCCAAGCAAGGACATTTCTTGGAGTTCTCTGGACGGCAGACAATTTCAAGGCAATCTTGCAGGGGGTTCACTTGCAACCCCCTACCAATTTTACCATTTGCAACATATGCCATCCAAATTCTGTTTTCTTCCCAAGTCCAGCTGAGAGAAAACACCAGGTCTATACTCCCAGAGCAGGCCAGTAAGATTAGGAGAAGAAAAAAGACAGACAACCACCACCACAGATACATACCGATATTACTACTAGGGCAAGGCACTTAAGCCCAGATATATCTAGATGTAGTTACAGGACTGTATTTCCTCTGTGAAGACTGGCCTCCTCCGTAACATCACTGCTGAAAGTATCTACTGTGTTACTCCTACTTTTGCCTGTTCAGTACAGAAGTCTGCCCTCTTTCTATTCCAGCGTATTGACCATTCTTCTTAGTCACTGTCTCCATGAGATTGTCTCAACAGCTGGCAAAAGCAGCTATCAGCAGACTTACAAGATGACTGATGAAGGAGAACAGCCTAATAACTAGGCAGATCATGGGGCTAGGAAAGCCACTGAATGAGGTAGCTGTGGCCCAAAGGAATTACTGCTACAGAAAATAAGCTATGTATTTGAAAAGTGGAATGAAAGCAGCACAAACAGCTTTAGAAACCATGTGAGAGATAGACAGCATGGACTTCAGGAAGAAGTCTTCCTCTCAAGGGACAGCAAAGGGAAATGGGAAGCCCAGGAGAGTTCTGATGACTCTGGGTGGCCAATGCTTTCACTACAAACACTCCTGATTCTGCTCACCTTCTATGCCTAGAGCGTCAAAAATCCCAAAGCAAGTCAAACTAAAGAAAGAAATCCCCCAACCCTTCACTTGCAAGCACAGCTCTGAAGGAAGGCCTTTGCTCCCACCTGCGCTAATGATGGAGGCAGCAGATTAGAGCCAAGCTCACTCTTCTTTTGGCTAGATACGCCTTCCTATGATAACTATAGAAAGAGACTTCTTTTTCTGACAGCAAGCTAAGCAGAGATGATGAGAATGTCACAGCAAGAAGAACGTGTAGTACCAAGTTACTATTTTTACAATCATTTTAACAGTATTTTACACTATCCTCAGCATGGTTTATCTAAGCTATCACCCACAGCCCTACCAGGCAATACACAAAGGCCTCCAGACAAAAGACTAAAACGGAGTAAGTTAAGCACTGCAGAGCAGGCAGCCTTGATTCCAAATTCTTGTAGTTGGGAGTTATAAACTCTATGAAAACAGTTTAATTTATTTTGAATAGTACTGAAACTTATTCTTTGACGTTTAAGTCTCAGAAGATATCAAGACTACTATTAGAAACAATATGCACTTATCATACTCTTTCTCATTCAAAGACTGCAATTACAAAAATGAATAGAAGTTCCTCTAAATATTACAAAACCAAGCTGTGCATTAGCCCAGATACAGGCTGCCTCAGATACCACCATGCCAGGGATTACACCACCAGGTTGCATGTATAACACACCAGGTTACTCCCACAAACTCTGGAAGTAACAGTCAGGTAATACTTCACCCCCCCTTTTGAGCTGCAGATCTCCAGGAAAAATGCCGAATAGCCAGTAACTTCACTAAAGGAAAATGATCTCTCTCTTTTTAAGCCTTTGCTGAACTTGATGTACCTATGACCCTATCTCCTCTATTGTGAAGACATCACAAAAAGAAAGCATTTATGTGGGGTTTTTTTCAGATACTGAAGTCAGGCACACATACATGTATGTGTAAGTATGCATACCACACAAAGCTAAACACTGTTCCTAAAAATATAAACTCCTCTCCTCATTTAGGATTTTTTTGGGGAAGTTTAATCCTTGTTTCCTAGGTAACCCACCACCAGCCAAGACAAATTCTAGCCCCTAAACTGGCCCTACTAATTTAACATCCAAACCGAGTAATGCCTTGTGCAGCTGCCTCCTTCGCTAAAATAATATCATGTGGCCTGCTAAACACCTCTTGGGAATTGCCTCAGTTAACCTCAGAATGACCCATTTTAGTATCAATAGTTTAACGCTCCAAAATCATCACAAGCATGTAGGAAATTGTAGGAAGCTTTCTGCTCTTTTTTTCACTTGGGTCTCTCCTCTGTCCAGTCCCTGCTACACACATGAAAATGTCAGACATGTTTTGTTTAATTATCTGAACTGCACTACAAAGACGTTAATATCTCAAAATGACTGCACAATCTACTCTATTTCATAGGGATTCCTTTCAAATATCTATTGTAGTTAAAAATAATGAGGCTAGTGAACAAGAATCCCATTTTGAAAAAAAGAAATTGGTATTTCTGGATTTTTGTTCTACGCTGGAACAAAAGCACGACTTTGGAAAATCTGGGGGAGGATGAAAAGAAAAGCAAACATACAGATGGGATTTGGGAAATAAGTTTTTCACGTCTCTGATTCAACTTAAGGACCTTCCACCTAGGTTTTTCCATGTCCTAAGGGAGCACCCAGTCATGAGGCTATTGCCCAGTCAGGTCAGGAATCGTCTCCTCTCAGCATAAATTCTGCCCGTTCCAGACAAACAATTCTGACCAAATTCATTGAAATAATTTATGTGTGTTTGTGAAGATATGACCATTCACCAACGACAACCCTAATCCTCAGCAATCAATCCACAAATTTCTGGCCAGTAGCAGCAGAAAAACCTCAACTTATAATTTCTCATTTGCTATCATAAACATCATTTAAGCATACTGACATTTGTAAGTTGACTACGGAAATTCTTTTTTTTTTTTTAATGTAGGCAGATAAAGCTGGAAATAATTTAAATCTCCATATGACTTTCTAGGGAAAGGGAAAAAAAAAGGACTTTTGGTAGCGGAAGGTTTTCCAGAACCTACATGCCTGCAGCGATCTCTCACCACCTTTAAACCAAAATTTACTCTATTTACAAGTAGTAATCTGCACAGATCTAAATTAGTGTATACAGTGACCAAACAGGAGGAATTTCCACAAAAAATACTTCATTGCATTAGCAGGAAGAATTTATAGGGAGGGAGACAAGTACAGAGTTTCACCTGAGTGCTTGCAGACTGCCTTACTGATTACAGCACTTGTAACTGGAGGAGCTAAGTGACACAGAGCTACTCTGAAACTGAATTTCCCCTTTATCTTCCCAGCTGTTTCATTTGACCACAGATAAATCCCTGCTTTGACATGAGCAGTGGTTGTCACGCAAGATGCACTTCTGAACACCACAGTTTCTGAACACCTGTGTCTGCAGTTTAATGCTCCATAGTCAACATATCTTCAAGATCTGGGAAGAAAGGTAATGCTAGTAGATTGAAGTAATTTGCTCTGTCATTAAGAGTTTGGTGGTGACACAGGTGTGCATTCACAAATTTTCCACACTTCCCAGCAGAAGTTTAAGCCCCTCTCATCCCCCTCAAGCTACAGCAAGACAACTGTTCAGCTCCCTGAAGTGTTTTTCATTGAAGCCACAAAACATGGGCTTTTCTTTTTTTTAATTTTTTTAAGATTTGACATACAAAAAAGAACAAGCCTGCATTTTAAGCCAGATCTGTTCACTTATTTGGTTCAAAACATAATCCCACAAACTGTTCTGTCAGTACAACTGAGGGGGCAAGAATGAGTGGGGGGAAAAAAAGAATAAAGAGGATCAGGAATATCTTAGGCTGGCACTGCTGCCAAACATCCTGGCACCCAGCCACTACTGGAGGCAAAAGACTTTGGCTGTTATACCCCTTTATAAATACAATTAGTTTTTAAAAGGACAACAAAAAAACTCCACACCAAAACAGGCAGAAGACAGTGCACTGGTAGTATTCACCCATGAGATGACTTTGCCACCACAGGGTACAGTCCTTTTTGTCCTGGCCAAGCGATACAGGGATTTGCCCTCCATTGCTGTGTCCCTTACACATCCCGTACTCAGGAGGGCAGGGGACATGGAGAATGATGACAGGTGAACCATAAACAACGAGCTGCCGAACAATAGTCCTATACACAAATTCCTCATTAAATTTCTGTGGTCTTCTGTGAAGAAATAGTACATTTCTTCAAGGACCAAGCAGTTCTTCGACAACTGTACACAGAAATGTAATGAGGTACTTGTGGATAAGATTATTTTAAGCTGTTTCGATATTAAGTTTGCTTTATTCCCTGAGTGCGCAGTTACTTGTTCTTCTACTACAACTTACTCCCAATAGAGGGTGAGGAAAGGCACGAGGGAGTACATAGCATCTCTGGCGACATAGCAAAAAATTTAAGACATTTTTCTGAAATAACTGCTCTGAAATAACATGCTAAGGAGTGCAAAGACAAGAAAGAACTGCTCCTGATTTTTACATGCTAAGGAGTGCAAAGACAAGAAAGGGCAGCAGTGTAAAACCTTAGCACAAGCAAAGAGTCATTTGACAGTTTGGTGGTTTGTATAGAAGGACAAAAAAATAGGGGCAAGAGGAAGCAGAGAATTTCAAGACCAGCAATTGTTTCTTTTCAAAGGCTACAAAAACTGGAGATAAGGAGAGGAAAAAAAAAAAATTACCTAGCAACAACTGCAGAGTTTGTGACATTTACAAAGCAACCTACTAAAAAGTCACTTTAAATAAGGTGGGGATGACAAAATTTTTATTATCATGAATATAAAGATAGACTTCCAATTTTAAAGATTAACTATGCCCACATGCACACAGAAAAAATGCAGCAAGCTTGCAAAGGCTACTGAAGTGCGTATAAAAACTAAAGCAGTCTATGTATTTTAGAAACAGCAGTATTGGTCCTGATTTTGATGAGAAAAAAATCCTGAAACTCATATACCTTCAGCAAAGAAACAGCGATGTTCTGAATATTTAAAATGTTGCATCTCCCAAGTTCTCATCAGGCTTTTGAGCTGCAATGAGTAATAGTAAAAAAGACAGCTTTAAGCAGCTATTAAAAATGAAAAATGTTTCCCTGAAATACTCAGGATCTGTCTTCCTTTCACTAGTTTCTAGGTCTCCATGGAATCATCCAGGATGAACAAGACCCGTTTTTTTAAATGTACAATGCAAGTAAAAATAAATCTGCCAGAACTGAATTCTGGGGTTTGGATTTTTTTTCCCTCTACCCATGGGAGGGAACATAGGATCCCAATGCAGTAGATGTAATGCATACTGATCACAGAGCAGAGGAAAGAGAAAGTAGGGCACATAATAAATGCATATGAAAGGAGACATTCATAACCGCAGGAATAGTGGTATAGTTCTCTCCAAAAGAAGGGAAACATGCCGATTACTAGCAATCTGAGTGTCTGGAGGGAGACTGTGTACACCCTGACCCTCACCATAAATTCATGATTCACCAAAAAATTACACCTTTTCTGCCATTGTTTCAAGAGGATACAGGAAGCACCTTCTTGTGACAGCTAAGTTACATCCTTTCTTCCTCAACCTTGCTCAGTATTATGTTATCTCCTCATGTAGACAGAGAATGCATATAATTCTTTCAGTAACAAGATAAAATTTTGAAGATAAAAACACTTACTCTGAAAAATAAAACAAATTAAAACTTTAAAATGTGGTTATGCACTGTTCTAATGAGGCCTATGTTTGCCAAGCTAGTATCATGTAAATCACTGAGCATCTACTGCATAGCTTTAATTGGTCAAATACTAAATCTAAAGAATTACTGGCTGATGCACTGGAACCAGAGCTTAGAAAGCTTTGTCTGCTTCTGCCAGAACAATTTTTTACTTTTTCAGTTTAGCTTAATAAAAATATCTTATTTATTCAAACAATAAGAAACTGATTGGGAGCTATAACACCTGCTTTGTCCTTTGTCTTTGAATAGTGATGGAGGGTATAAAAGGATGAGAAGACTAGGAAAAAAATTAGTAAATGAATTTTACTAAAAATCTATCTAAAAATAATACCTGCTTTATTTGGTGTTTTTTTTTTTTTAAAAGCCTGTTTCCACAAAATTGACCTTCAATACAAACACTGCCATTTATTTACATTTTTTTAATTTAAATATCTTATTCCACGTTTATATTTTAAATCAATTTTCAACCAAAATGGCTTGTTATAAGTTACAAGTAGAAGTAATCCAACACGACCATTTAATGTATTTTTAACATGATAAAAAATGTAATTTGAATGGATCACATATCATGCTGTATCATTACTAAAATGTATAGATACTACATTTCCTTCATCAGCAACAAAATCTACTTCAGCATAATGACTATACTGCTACACACATCACCACGTGAAACAAGCTTTCTTTACTAAAGTAAATGAAAGATACAAAATAATCTCTTTTATTCCCGTATTTCTTGCTTGATAATTTAAATGATGATTTGCAAAGGCAGCTCCAAACCCAACGACCCTCACAAAGAAAGAGGAAAAAAAATCTTTTACAATATAAGACTTCTTCATCACAGCTTCAATGAACTAGAGTCTTTGGAAGTCAAAGGGAGACAGCTTGGGCCTTAAAGCAGGAAAAAACTCCTTGTGGGACAAGACTCTGAAGTCAATTCAGGAACTGATATGGCTTGCAAAAAAATCCTTCCACCTTAATTCTGTCTCTTTCTTGACACAATGTCCTGTAGAAGCCTCCAACAGTCCCGGCTGCGATCTGGAAGGTGCCTGTAAGCCAGGGTTGCCGAACACTCTGCACTGTCACACCACTAAATGTCTAAATAATTTGTCCCAATAGCTAACGTAATCACTTCTTCTGAAGTAATCTGTTTAGGGTGCATGAAATAGTAAAAATTATCAAACCGGAGAGGGTGGGGGGACATAATGTATTGCCTATCTTCAAAAGTTGACTGTCATGTTTCAGTGACGATGAGATAGTGTATGGGCACAAGCAAAAGATACTTAAAACACCAAGTTCAGAAGAAAAAATTTTCTTATATTGTTAAAAGTACAACGGAGCAAGAGTGTTTGGTTATTAACTTCTATACATAGACCTCTAGACCATGCTACTGCAGGATTTCCATCAAACACCCTCTGCACTAAATGCCAAGGTCTATGCTGTTTTCCATAACAATACCCATCTCCCCAACACACAGGAACAGAACCAACAAATAATTCATAAACAAATTTATTCTTTTCAGCTTTTTTAAGTCGTTCTTTGGGTACCTGTTAACTGCCAAACATCAGAAGGGACAATTTGGTATTCACACCAGAGGGGTGTTTGGTTTCATTCTTGTTCTTCAGCATCCCTTGAGCCTGCAGGTTCAGAAAAAATGACTGTCCTG
>NW_009631727.1:0-10954 GCF_000690535.1 Cariama cristata
CCGGTGGTTTGTGGCCGGGCAGAGAAAATAAAATTAAGTAATGGATAAAGGCAAAAATAAAGCGTTAATAAAGACAGCCGTCCCTGCAGGGCTCAGGAACACAC
Organism: Cariama cristata; assembly: GCF_000690535.1. Taxonomy (NCBI): domain Eukaryota; kingdom Metazoa; phylum Chordata; class Aves; order Cariamiformes; family Cariamidae; genus Cariama; species Cariama cristata. The sequence goes on from NW_009631727.1 coordinate 105, forward strand.
CAAAGAGCATCTCTCTCTGCTTGCGAACTCCTCTCCTGGTGACGTGAAGGGTATCTACCCCATAAGGTGGGCTTAATAGATTAATCTAGTTAGAGTAAAATTCAATTTCATTCACACCTCGGCCCCAGTCTTCTCAGTGACAGTGGCTTTGCTTGCAGAATAACACAGATTGTGATTATTTTCCTCACTTCGTTTGAATTTGTTCACCTTGAACAAGGTTTCTTCCATCTGAGCATAAACCTGCCAGCACATCCATCCAGCAGAAAAAGGTGTGAATTATTGTTCTTATTAACAGCTTTCATACTAAAATCACGGCAAGGCAAACACAAACCCCAGCTATGAAATATAAATAACAAACAATGCCCAGATTGGAAACTTTCTAGAGATTACATTAAACCCTGGAACAGGGCCCCTGACTCTGTCAAAGAAGTGTTATCTTGAGATTGTCAATGCACGCTTCAGGGTAAGAGTGACTTTGTCCCCAGAGACCCAAGGGAACATAACAAGTGACATCAGTCATATTTTGGAGACTGCAGAGCCTAGTGTCACTAAATGTCAACTAAATCTCTGTACATGGCTCTCTTCAAAGGGTCATTCCTGAAGTGCTGAAAGGTGAGAGGGGCTAACTAAGCCAATTAAAGAAACATTTACTAAGTAGGGGAAGAGGACGATGATCTACAGACCAGGTATATACCAATCTATTTTGTTTTCCTTCAGTTTCCATCAAGGCCAAAGTGGGTGGGAAAAAATGCCTCTCTACCAGCGGTAGGACATTAGCTGACGAAAGGCAGGAGGCTTGCGCCCAAGCAATGGCCGTTTCTTTTTCCCCCAGAGCTGATGTTCTGAAACGGCATCCCTCATGAAGCCAGAGACAACATGCCAGTCTGCCCAAACACAAAAATAAAACACCAGACAGGCTTCTTTGGGAAAAGCAAAGTTACATGTGAAAGAGGAATTGCAACCGGAATTTACAGGAATGCTAGCAGTCATGCCATCAGGTCAAATCCTGATCCTACTCGCTTTATTGTAAATAAAGAGCAGTCCCAGGGACACGCCAGCTATGGCAGCTCCTTATTAGGCCCTTTATTCCTAAGTCTGAGCTCTTCAGAAATAATTACGTGAAGAGACATTTTATGGTATTGAAACAAACCTTTGTATTTTCTTGGTGAAACCAGTGTTTTTCCTTTCGCAGAAGCTGACTCATGTAAAAAGTATCCACAAAGGAATCATGCAAATGTACTTCGGGATACAAATAGACTGGGCTTTGTCAATCGGTCCCCTGTCAGCTACAGACGGGACAACATTCTGCTCCGGTGTAAGTCGATGGCATAGCTTTGAGTACCACGGCGGGATGGAGGCAGAGGCGTTTGGCAGGTCTAGCCGAAGCAGTTAAAGAAACAAGCCATTATCCGCTGCCCCTGCACTGGGGGTGACCATTTCCACAGCAGGGTCCGATCGTGCAACTGGAAATCCCGACCAGGCAAAGCCATCAGCTTGGCTCAACCCACCTTCTGCAGCGGCTCCGAGGGACTTCGCTGACTTTGCACCGGAGCTGTTTATCTCACCAAGCCCGTTCGCTTGGCTCAGCTGAGGGCATGGTAACCTCCCGCCTAAAGGCACTCGCAAAGAGGAGACAGGCAGTAACATCTAAAATTAGGAAAGCCCCTTTATGAGAAGATCATGAGTCTGAGCTTTAAGGGAAGAATTTGCACACGACATCCTTATCTGGGGGCTGAGTTCAAGGCTGTTCGTATCTCGGGTGTTGGTTCAGTTCATTATGGAGATAAGTCCAAGCTGTGAAGTTTGAATCTGGACCAAATTTCTCCATAGCTGTAAAAGTGTTTGGCTCCTTCGTTTTGGAAAGGGCCTATCACTGCTACTAGGTCTTTTAACCTGAACAGCAGATATAGATATAGATATAATAAAAAGAGAAACGGACATTAGGAAGTCATTGTAACCGCATCAAGCTGAACCCCCAACACTTTCCAGAGTCTCTAATTTATAAGGAAAGAAGAAATAGTAAATCATAAACAATAACTGAAACACATCCAACATTTCAATCAGTGCAGTGCACTTACTACGTAGCTGCTATAAATATATTCTGCTAACGCATGAAGATTGAGGCAAGAACAAGAGCAAGGGCAATTAGCTATACATGTTGCAATTACAAGACATTTAACAAAATATTGTTTGATATTTGGAAGTAGATAATTATAAGCAGAAGATCTCTCAAAACTGTTTGTTTAGTATAATGAATGTGGCAGCAAAAGCATGTTCTATGTGTATATATCTCTGTGGCAACATCACTCCACATTGTTGAGGTATAAACTATAGATTATACAACTTCAGGTGACCCAAGACAGGAAAACAATACAAGGCAAGAGATGGGCTGAGATAGAAAGCAGAAAATATGGAGAGAGATGGAAGCCAGTGGCAGGCCCTGCTTAGTCAGCGCACGCTGTGAAAATAAAAGAGAGGTCTGACACTTGGAGCCATCATTTCAAAGGGCCCTTCATGCTTGGGTGTATGGGAAGGGAGCCCTTCGGGTCAGCAATGTGGATATTCTTTGGGGACATTCATAGACAATTTGGCTTCTTGTGATAAACACCAAAGAAGTTTGGCCTCAAGCCTGCAAACGTTAAGCAAGGGCAAAAGAAATTATAAGTGTAGAGCGTGCTACTGAATTCCATGGAAGATTTCCTCAGCATCATCTGGGTTTTGTTCAGGCTTAGAGTCATTGTTACAATCACTGACGAGAACACAACGCCACAAAGCATGGTTTTGCAAGCGAACAAGTGCAGCTCATCTTTTCGCTGCACCTCAGCCTGGATCCTTCTTCTAGGGATGACTTTGTTAGACGGCCCTCTTGTTTCTCTTGGTTGGCAAAAAAATCAGGTGTTGGATATACTCCATACTACACTCTGTATCGTGTTCATTTTACGCATATACTGACATCATCCAAACTAGGCAGGCAAGTGTCTGACTTCATTTTAACAAATGTTAAAGTGTTAAAATGCGGCTGAAACTGAAAGTATCCAGATTGGCTCTTTTTGGACAGTTCAACAACATGAACGGGAATTGTAGTGCAACAGTTAGCAAAATGGAAATCTGACCGTCTGGAGAGGAATAAGGTAGCAAACCCAACTAACGTCCAGTACTACACGTTTCTCAGCACCATGATATTTGAGCATCTCATGGGCTTTAAACTATTTATCCTCTCAACACGCCGAGGATGTAGGTGAATAAAAGGCTTGCCTTTTACAGGTGGCAGGCTCTGCCCAGGACGTTTGTGGTTAGGAGGTGGTCGAACCCTGCTCCCCAAAGCCCCCAAGCAAGGCTCTCGTCCCAGACTGGGCTGCTCTTTGGGAAGAGGCAGCATATGGGCTCTGCATCGCTGGCCCTGGAAGAAGCAAAGACTGCATCTCTCTGCTTCTTCTTACTTCAGGTTAACGCCAAGGCAGAGGGAACTTGCAAGGTAGGGCATGACCAAGGCCAGGAGCACAAGCATTGTGGAAAAAAGAACTATCGAAAAGCTTAGAGAAAACCTAGCATGCGTATATAATATTTTTCTTTCTGTTTTCCCCGCCTGCATCTAAAGCAGGGCTGAGCGTTTCCATCCTCTACACGCAGAGCTCTCCCCGTGCTGCACTTGCCTCCGCAGTGATTTACAGACCGCTCTCCTCTACTTCATTCTCCTTCTCAGAGAGATTGCCGGGCCTGTCAGCATTATCCTCTCTGACACTTTGCTCTGGAAATATTTCAGGATCAGACATGCTTTCCTTGCTTTCGCTGCCTATATTTCTGGAAGGGCCATCGACCAGACAATGTTTTGCACCCGAGTCTGATGCCCGTGCCAGACCAGGGATGAGTTAGCAGCCACTTAGCCTGCAGAGTGCAGTACCAGCCTCGCTCCACAAACAGTAGCAAACCTGAAAATCCAGGGAAACAGGAAGCCTCTTGAAGTGCAAACCTTTCCCTTACTCAGACCTTCTGGCTGTAGTTGCTGATGGAAAGGAATTTACAGTGGGAACTGCAGATCAACCTAAATCTCCTACTAAATATAGCCTTGCAGTGGTAGGGCGAAGGATGGGAACTATAGCGGGGAAGGTGAGAGCCAGGGCTACTCTTTTGACACAGAAAATCTATGTTGAGAGTAGTTAGACATGATTAATTAGTGATGAGTTTTCAATAGCAAGGTTTATGTCTTTAAATTCTAAGTAGACCAAAGTTGAAACATGGGCGATTCTGTGTTCAAAAGACGTGTTACAAAGCTGCGCGTGTTACAAAAAGAAAACAAGCGTAAACATCCAATATTACTCGCTGAACAAAAATAAAGCAAATGAGTCATGATATCAAACAACTCTATAAACAAAAGTTGCAAAATGCCTGGGAAGACTTAACTAATTCAATTGTTAGTCATTATGTTTCAGTCGATGTGGTCTTCCTCTAGCAGGCTTGAAAAACTAGTGGGATGCCAATGGATCCGTGGTGTGAACGTGAAGAGCACGTAATAGAAGGGCTAAGTGTCCATGATAACGTCTTCTCTTCCCCACGGAACATGAAACATCTCCACGACGTGTTTTTAACTCTCTCATCCCCTACCGACAAACTTGCTTTGCAAGGAGACTTAGCCAAAATCACGAATTTCCTGCAGATCTTGGGCAGGAACGGGCTCCAGGGAAGACTGAAGGAGTTGGGATTTTTATCTTAGCTTGTGTCAAAAGAATCAGGAGCATAAGCAAGTTTTTATTTCAGAAAGATAACAGAGTATCACCTGAAATTATCTTGCAACAGTGTGATTTATGGCTGATGTCCATCTGGACAGGGCCCAGCTCTGTCTTGTCCTCTGCATCATTTGGAGCTCCTTCCACTGTCAGTGCAGGGTTTGGAGAGTGATCTGAGGGTGGTAAAGACCTGGTCAAGCCTGAACCTGGGATGGCACAGTTTCATGTTCACAAGGCCTCCAGACTCTCAAAGGTTTTCACCGTCCCTCTGAGGGCAGCTTCTGACATCTTCTCCCCTCTGGTGTGACCTCATCGCCCCTCCAAAACCCCGGTGTCCTCTTGGGTTGTGACAGATTTGTTCTAGGAAGGGTTTTAGGGGAGCTGCTAGGAAGAGGTCCAAAGTCCAAAGGGTTTCTGAAGGCAGACCATGCCTTGACATGTACATGAGTGCTAGAAGGTACTTTCGTCTCTACCATTTCCATGCCTATTTAGAGAAGGGAAAGATCCAAGGTACCACATGGGGTCTAGGGGAGTCAGAAGGTGAATTTTAAAGGTTTGAGTTAGTAAGGGTGGGTTGAACTTGGAACCAGCCCAAACCATGCATTGCTTCAGCATTCCAGCTTGTCTCCTGCACATTACACAAATGTAAACCCTAACGCCCGTGAGGTTTGCGGTGCGAATTGCACTTGAATTGAGACCCACAAAATTTCAAGTGCCAGAAAGTACAGGGCTGAAGTTGTACCTTATGCAAGTAATTTTGCTGGCAACGTGACGCTCAGTATCTAGTCCTGCAAACTGGTTAACGTGAGACTCAGCTTGACACAGTGGTATGAAATATAGCAAAGGTGACAAAGTTATCTCTGCTCTTGTTTATTGCCTAAATTCAGTTCCAGTGTTTATAAAACAAAGAACAGTATTCCAATAGCAGAAAAAAAAAAGAAAATACATTTAATTCAGTTGTGCATATGAATAATACTTGAAAAGACAAATAGTGTTTAGTTTAGTTAATATATTGCTCATTAGCAAACCACAATACAGACATTTTTTAAAAGACTGCAATGACCATGACAACCTGATAACATTTAGTCACATCATTTCCGAATATGATTATCCTCCTGAAAAACTTTTCTTTTTTATAAAAACAGAGGACAGATTTCAAGTCTGTGGTCTGTTCTTAAGATAACCTGTTTGTTCCTGCTTCAAAAAATACTGGAATACAGTGGGAAAATGTAAGGAGAGGTGAAAGCAAGATATGAGCAGAAAAGGGGAACATGTATTAAAATTGTAATCCCAAGTTCAAGGAAAATCTTGCTGTCCTACACTGTAAAACCCATACGGAGGGGGTGATTTGCACATATAATTCAAACTGTAGATTTTGCTTCTAATAGGATCTTCATCATGGTGCTGCGATCTCAAGGTGGGGATAGGGGTTCAGCAGCAGTCAGGTGGATGTCACTGCAGGACCAAAAGGAGATGGAGATCTTGAACTCCCCAGTTCAAGACAGACAAGGAACTACTGGAGAGAGTCCAGTGGAGGGCAATGAAAATGATTAAAGGACAGGAGCTTCTCCCAGATGGGGACAGGCTGAGTCAACTGGGTCTGTTCAGCCTGGAGAAGAGCAGACTGAGAGGGGATCTCATCAATGCTTATCAATACCTTAAGGGTGGGTGTCAAGAGGATGGGGCCAGACTCTTTTCAGTGGTGCCCAGCGACAGGTTAAGGGGCAACGGGCACAAACTGGAACTCAGGCAGTTCCACCTGAACGTGAGGAAGAACTTCTGTACTTTGAGGGTGGCAAAGCACCGGCACAGGTTGCCCAGAGAGGCTGTGGAGGTTCCTTCTCTGGAGACACCCAAAACCCACCTGGACGTGACCCTGTGCGACTTGGTGTAGGGGGGCAGGGGGGTTGGACTGGATGGTCTCCAGAGGGCCCTGCCAACCCCACCAGTCTGAGATTCTGTGCTTCTATGATCAAGGCCTTTGGGGACACTCATCCTTGCAGTCCTTCAGTACCACAGCAGAGAAACCAGCTGCTGGGGCAAACCTGCGGGATGCTTCTGGGCCAGCCCATGGGCAGGACTCTCTGGCCTCCGTACTGATTTGTTCCTGAAATGCTGAAAAGCTCAAAATACCTCAGGGTGGTGGGCAATAGATCATGTCGGGGGGTGCAAAACGTGGTGGTGTACTAGAAAGAGTGAGGAGGACGCCTGCTTTTTCTCCCATGGGCCATAGCTGGTCCAGGCGATGGTCATACTGGCACACCAGGCACGGTGGCTGTGGTTCAGCCCTGGCACGCAATGCTAACGCAACAGAGGCAGGTCAGCCCCCAGGAATTCCCTCCTGGGATGAAAAGAAGTCACATTGCCCTGTTTTTCTGAGAACATTACCTACTACGTTTTCTGAAGCAAACTACTTTAAGAGTACAGTAGCTTATGTTCGCTTGCAGCTAACATAGCTAAGTGACGTGGCTTGATAAATAGGTTGAATTTATCACTAACCTCTGCTGTCTTACACTGATTTACTATCATCATCTCAGGCACTGCCAAATTATTATTTTATTGGGAAGGAAAATAGAGGTACCGCAAAGTGACACTTATTCCTAAGAAGATTTTGGCAGGCAGCCGTGATAAGAAGGACTCAGTGGCCCGAGTCTGATCCTCCCAGTGGGACCACTGCAGTGCGAGGATTCCCTTACTGGGATACAGCGGGAGCGGAGCCTGCAGCCCCCCTTGGCTGGCGTCCGTGGCATCTCGTTAGGTTAACGCATTTTGGATGAAATGTTTGCAAACTCCAACTGTGTGCAAATTTGCAATTGCTCGCATAATTAATTGTGAGTTCCTGACAGAAATTGTTGCAATTAGATGGTTAAGCACTCGTGCTTCTGGTCCAGGCGAGATGACTGCTGGCAAAGTCATCGGTCAGGAATTTGCAGAAAGCCAAGGAGAGAGCGTGCAAGGGCTGTCGAAATACATTTGGTCTAGGAGTCTGATTTAATTTAATTAATATTCAGGGGGAAATAATGAATTTTTATTGTTCAAATGAATATAGATAAAGGACCCAAACCCATGACTTGAATCCAGAATGCTTTGGATTTAGGGATTTGTCTTGATTTATGAAGGCATGGGGCCAGTTGTCTTGAATATATTTGGCACTGAGGTTTTGCACCATTATTTCTGTCCTCTCCTGGACCGTACAGGGCAAAAATCACCCCTGGGCCTTGTTTTCATGGGAACCTGGGCTGTGAGTCCCCCCTGAAGGAGGTTGGTACTGATGCAGGGCTAAGCTGTTGCTTCAAACTGCTACTCCACTTCATGCCTGCCCTGGTTCCTGTTTTTACACAAGAATGTGTGGGATGGGGAGACGTCGTAAGGACTATTAATAATGGAGGTGATATATAAGACCTTCCCCATTATCATCCTGACTGCAAAACAACGCTGGTCAAGAGCTTGAACATGGAAAGGGAAACAGGCAAACGGTCTTCAGCAAGGCAGCGTTGCCAGGGTTCAGGCTGAGAGGGCCCTGGGGAGCCCAGCCTGAAAAGCACAGATGTCCAACAGGCTTGGTGGGTGCTCTGCAGCACTGCAGGTCCCATGTGGGCCCTGGCCATCACCCCCAGACCGACCGTTGCTGGCATAGCGAAGCACATCATGCCTCAAAGCCATTTAGCAGACTGCCAGGGCACTAGCTTTTTGTGGCAGGAAGAAAACCAACCTGCAAATAATTCTCTTAGTGCTGTCTCAGCTTCGTGGAGAGAGCACGGCTCTGCTCAGATGGCTGTTGTCCAAACATGGCAGCACTTGTGGCACAGGACCGGGCCACAGGGAGCATTTGCAGAGCCCTTGCCTTGGCATTAGCTGGGGAGATACCACAAAAGGCTGCCGACATCCAGGTGTTAGGGTCTTCGGTGTGCCCGCAGTGATCTCAGTGAGATCATGCTGCAACGTGAGCACAATTTAACCAAAACGCTTTTGGTGTTCATCAGAGAAGGCGGCAGAGGGCAAGCAGCAAACAACGTGGTGTTTCTACGCCGGCAGGCTGCTGAAGGAAGAGTTTCTTCCCCAGCGCTGCACTGGGATAGTATTTGGGAGTGTGCGAGCTAAGGCAACGCAGCTCCGCGCCAGGCACCAGTCTCCAACCTCTCAAAGAGATGCTGAGCTCCACTTGGCCCTCCGCACGGTGGGAGTGGGAAAAAGGGCCAAGGTTTCTTATCGCTTATTTCATAATTTTATTGCAATATTGTGGCTGATTAAGTACTTGAGAATGACTCTTCATGCAATTTTGGTTTTGCAAGCTCCTTAGGGACAGGTCCTTGTAGCTGTGTTGCTCCATTTCAGAATGAATAAAGGAGGCTATGTTAAACTGCCCTTCAGGAATTGCAATTATGAAAACTCTGTAAAATTATTCAAAATGCCCCTTGATATGCTCTTAATGCCGCCGTGCTAACCTTCTTCTGTTTTTAAATGATAAAAATCTTTGCTCCTGAGCTAAGGACGAAGATCCAGCCCAGAATTACACATTTCATAGGAGTTATAAACTCCTCAAGACAAGTGGCTCTAATGGAAACAAAACCACCTCTGTAATGGCAGCAGGTGCAAAATGAAGCAGTACATTAAAAATAGCCTGGCTGCATTCTCCAGTGGCATGAGTTCTCCGTGCATATCTCCCAAAAATAATCCATTTATCCTTTCTCCCCATGGCTACAAGAAGCGAGCCCCGTGCTGTGTATCCCGGGGGTCTGCAGGCACGGCTGTGAGAATTGAAGAAAACCCATGGCCTGCCAGCCAGGCACTCCCCTCTGCCTGCCCTTGAACATCAAAACCTTCTCCCTGGCTTCTCCCTGCTGCAGGTGGGCGAAGGACTTCAAGAAGCCAATGCGTCTCTTCAGCCTCTGATAAGTGCTGACTTTATTTCTAAGAGTATAAGGTTAAGTGAATTTGTGTTTTGCTAAGGATGAATTTGGCTCTGGGACTGTTTCTGTTGCAGAGTTTAGTGACCATGAGCCACCCCGGAGTTTTGAGAACTGAGCAGCTTCCTATGAAAAAAAGCATATTTTTCCTTTAAATTGCCAGCATTTTGTGAGCAGAACCCAGCTTTTACAGACTCCACCCAGCCTTTCTGCAACTTCTATCTGCCATTTCTTCTCCAAGCCCAAACCCTCACTTCATCTTAGGCTTGCTTGCTTTCTTTTCTTTAGCAGTGCTTTTTGGTGTCATCACAGGATATTTTTTCCAGAATTCCTCTCTGTGTTTGCATTTGCCAGTCAGATATTCAGGCCAGCTGACTCAAAAGCGATGATGGACGTAAATGCTGCCGTGGTGCCAAAATGATGGAGCATAGTCTTGGAGCCCCTGGATCCATCCCATGGGCAGTGACCGAGCCTCATCCAAGTGAGGCTTTCGGTTACTCCTCTGGGTCTTGGTTGACTACAAGGGTATTCATTTTACTAACGACTGGAAACATCCAAATTGTCAGGCACAATAAAAACTTGCAAATAGTTCATTCGCATGCTAGTTGTTAGGCAACGGGAAGAGCGAAAAGACACCATTTTAATATTGTGAATAAAAGCAGCCTTTGGAAGTTGAGTTGTTGATCACTTATATTTATCCCTTTTTCCCTGGGTCAGTTCTCATCCCAGCCTGTTGATCTCATCAGGCAAGGGTGTTAAACCAAAGAGAAGACCTGGAGCAGACCAACTGAATGAAAGTCTTATCTCAGTAGGGGCAGGGTTCCTCTGTAGACTTCAGCCTTTTAACAAGCCAACTTGTGTCTCTGCTGCTCAGTACAAGGTCTGTCAAGTTGTGGATTCAGAGGATGTCAATGAAGTTCATCTGCTGACGGCTGAACATTATTTTATCTAGATAAATGTTTCACAGGGCATTTCCCAGCAGCTTCTGAGCTGCAGTCGGTGAGCCCGGAGATACAAGGCCCTTATTGCAGTTGGTTTATATCACCCATCATAAATCAACTCTTCTAGCATAAATCAGCTTGTCGCAGCTTAGTGCCATCACGCACGCAGACCTGGGTGACTTGCTGTCATGGAGACTCTCCCATGAAAATGCAGATGCCCTGGGTGCTTGGGGGGGACCTGCCCCTGCCCCTGTCCCAGGGATGCAGGCAGTCGAGTT